>NW_014577580.1:126718-144854 GCF_000485595.1 Priapulus caudatus
CGTACTCGCACGGCGCTTTATATCGCGATGCAGGGCTAGCAATGTACCGCGAAAGTAATTCATCCACATCAGGAGTGAATAAAGACAAATGTTTTTATTCACTCTTGTGTATCCAGTGATGATCGCTGAATTAACTGATTACATATTATATATAACCGTGAAAATGTCGCAGTGTACGCGACTTGTGAGTTGTAGCGGATAAAATACACTGTGGCGCGCAGGATAATTCATTATATTACAAACACATACATTAAACAAGAGCGCACCTGCCTATCACTATTACTTCTTACCTCGATAAGATGTGCTGCTTCAACTATTCTTGCCATGCACACGCGCACACCCATTCCCTATATATGAGTACACACTATGACATGTTCACCAGGTTATTTGCGTTACGGCTCGGACGCAAACAAACCATTACAGCATTACCATTCACTAAAATTTTTAAAAGTTTAAATGTAAAAATTACATTGTGCATTACATTATAGTTTATCTTAAACATTTACATCAGGAGTAGCAATAATAGAAGATCTTCTATTATTCTCCACTCCTGTATTACATTACATGATGGACATTGAGCACCGGCATTTACATTACATATAACATTACATGCACAGTAGCCATGTACCATTACATTACATGCCCACAGTCATACATTACCAGTTAACATGAAATGACACAGCATTTACATTACATTACCATAATAACCACCAGGCGTTACGATTACATTACATGACATGACCACCAGCATTACATTAAACACTGACATTGCATTGACATTCAGAGAGAGAGAGAGAGAGAGAGAGAGAGAGAGAGAGAGAGATATGTTATCATAATTATACAGCTAGTTGTCACAATCTGCAACGCTGTTGCCCACTAGATGGCGTTAGTAGTACGGACAGTGATTATAATCATAGAAATAATATACTAGTTAGACTGTATATATTTCTATGATTATAATAGTTGTTTTTTTAGAGCATCGGCTCGGTTGATTTATCTGTGGCCATCCGACCAAAATCCAGTCGATCATTTGAGAATTCAGAGACAACCTCATAACAAATATTATTCATAGCAAAAGAGACTCGTCCGAAAAAGAAGAGAGCCAAAATTGATGAAATTGTCAGATCAACACTGCGGATTGTATGAGAAAATGTTTAAATTTTGGGCTCTTTTCGCTTCCTTTCAACTGAACATAATAGCCGATCCGTAAAAAACACAAGCACACGGGGGTTAGCCTATTTCATTGTTTACTTTATCTAGTTATCGTTATCGACTTCGTGTAAATTATAGTTCTATCAATAACCAATGTGAACTTATTAGTTTTCTCTGTCTTTATTTTAGAAGAGTGATTCCCAGGGTTTGGGGTCTACTATTACAATCATCTAGATTTATATTTTATATTCACAATTATTTCCTTACATCGTGTCAACATTTATGATAAAATAATTACCAGCAACAAATTAAGATGGCAAAAATCATAATCTATTCCTGTAGAGCGTCTACAAAAGTTATCAATGTTTGTGCCTGGATATGGTTAGAAATATTAAACCCCTATGCAGTGAAGATATATAATTATTGAGATCAAAATAAATTTCAAGATCAAAATTTAAGCCATTAAATTTTGAAATCATTTCCGATAAACCAGCATGTTCACCATGTTAAACAAAGCATCCACCAAATGTAGAAGGTAACCTTTGTAAAACTCTCACCTCACAACATGAACCAGGTCCTATGATTAGGCAGTAAAGTGACCACATAAGAGCCCACAGTGGGATGAAGCCACTCGTAACAGCGTAGAAGACTATCTCGATCACCTTCTCTTCCAGCGTTCTTGTGTGCCACAACTCGTAGTCCTGTTCCGCCCAGAACCACCACGTGGCAAACACCAGCAACTGCAACAGGTTTTCTAACCAATGATAAACACGCTATAACTGTTGACATTGAGCATATAAATAAATAAATAAATAAATAAATAAGTGTGTGTGTGCGTGCGTGCGCGTGCGTGTGTGTGTGTGTGTGTGTGTGTGTGTTACCTATATGTATAAGGCGTATATGTCGATACATTTCAATGTTACTAATTGCAAATTCGAATTGTGAGGCATACTATTATATTAACACACATATCAACTCGAAGAGGGGACATATGCGTATAACAATTTCCGCAGTAGAACACGTAATGTTCTGCGTATTTGTATGACCACCTGTTCTCGTAAATCACGCATATACGTAATACATATAACACACACATAATACACATAATACATGTATGTTTGCTACGCAGGAACACGCGAACTTACGAATAGCACCATCGGTGTAAGAGACACCCAGAGAATGTCCATGATGATGTTACGATCAAGTCTGCGTCCAAGCATCTGCTTGATTATTTGATATATCGCACGTGGACCACAGAAAGTGTAATCTAAACGAGAAAAAACACGATGTTGACCTAAATCGACCTAAATGATCCCCTTGCTGCCAATACATAAAAGTTAATGAAATATTATACCTATTTAGAGAGAGAGAGAGAGAGAGAGAGAGAGAGAGAGAGAGAGAGAGAGAGAGAGAGAGAGAGAGAGAGAGAGAGAGAGAGAGAGAAAAACACAAAGAGAGAGAGAGAGAGAGAGAGAGAGAGAGAGAGAGAGAGAGAGAGGGAAAGCGGGCGAGAGTGGTAAAGATAAATAAAGGACAGAGGAATCAAATGGAAGAGAAAATTATTAGGGTAATTACGACAATAACAACAAAGGCGTAGACAACAACAGCGATTAGAATTAAGATGATTATTAGGATGATAATAATTTCAGATATAATGGCAAGATGCCGATGCGTGATGATGGTTTTGATAAGTGCCAGCACGAATTTCATTTGCGTTTAGTCGAACAGTATTAAAAGTAAATAAGAAATATAAATACACGGTATTAGTTGTACATTAAATACAAACTGGTTTATATTAAGATAAACGCATCTGTTAAGATACACTCAAGAATAAAATTTTGCTTACTGTAAATCATTGCAAATGCAATGCACTGAAGACAGAGAAAGAGAGGTCCCTGCCACCTGCCTTCAAAGCGTTGTATTATGCTTACAACCCTGAATCCATTCTGAAATACGTGACAGTAAAAAATGTTAAGTTCGGCTTGTTCCCTGCTCTCATAGAATTCGTATCAATTAGTCAAAATTTAAAAGATCGAACGATGGACTAGAAATGGATTGAAAGTCAAAAGCATGTAGTATTTGATAAGTGAGATAACAAATTGTTGTCTAGGCGGTCAAGGTGGCTCTGTCCTCTACAACACAGTAATTGATATACCGAGAATTAATGACAACTGCGAACCAATCTATCAACGCCGGAGACATTCGGTGTAATAGTGATAAATACGATTGATAAAATTATAGTAACTCACGTCGGTTGTCACTGGCAGTCCAGCTATGAGCAATGTACAACATATTGTTGCGTGGAAAATCACTCGCCTTCGGAATGTACCCAGTGCCTGAATATAAAACCCCACATAGAGTAAATATACTTGTTATGAACAAAGTTAATTGTAATATTTTAACATGGAATAAATAAATTTATATATCAATATCTATAACCATCGCAGATGTGATATCGTTGCACAGGGTGGTTAAAAAAAGGGCGGTTACCCCATGAGGTAAAATACTAAACGAACGTTAATTAAATTTACAGGTCAACATTCATAACCTTCATGGCGGTGACGTCACAATAGAGGGTGGCTGCAAATGTGATGATGCCACATACAGGGTAATACATTACATATCACAACTAATCATAATATTCAAACGTAAACAAAATTTGCACGTCAACATTCATAACATACGAGGAAATGGCGTCATAATATGGGCTGGCTTCAAAAGTCAGAATAGGGTGGAAGCTTGCAACATATGCCACCACACGGACACACCACGCCACACAACCAGTTATCTACAGCCACATTCGCGATTCATTCCACACAGACGGATATCCCCACGACATGCGATCGGTGTTTTAATTTCAAAGAAATAATCAGTGAGTAACCCATGTAGAAAAAGCATACCTGGGAAAATTGATCACAGAGTGATGTCTCTATATTGGCGACTAGAATGAGTATCGTACTGAGGAAGAACAGCGTGAGCATAAGAAAGTAACAGATTCCAAACAGATGGCCGACGTCTATCCGACTGATCACGTCCGGAATCACTTTGAAAATGTAGAAGTAGTCTGCGAAAACAAAAAATATTATATACAATTATTTCAATGCGAGCGGAATTAAACGTAAGGTGAATCAGAATTGTTATTCCTTATTTGTTTTGTTGCTTGTTTATCAGTTTGACATTTTGGGGGCGGTGGGAGGGCGAAGAAAAATCCTTTAACGTCTTGTCGACTATATATACAAATCTTTATACTTGGTAGTTCCCCACTGTCTCCATTGTCAATGTCGTTCAATTTATAAAGAAAAGATGCACTCGCTAGTACTTGCAGCCTACCACGACGAGGCACCTACTGCTGATGCGGGCTCCTGGTCGTTTACATACCGGAGAAACTCGGGATTCGCTGTCGACCCGTAAGAGAACGGTGCGCGCTGATAGGTGGAAATAAGATTGAATGAGGTCAAAGGTCAGTGGGCCCCGCAATTTTGCTGAGTGGAGCAATCCCCGCACTTTTTCACTCCGGATCCGGATTCTACTGCTTCACACACACACGCACGCACGCACGCACGCACGCACGCACGCACGCACGCACGCACGCACGCACGCACGCACACACACACACACACACACACACCTCCGTAATGCGCGGCCGACACGTCCTTTGACCAGACGAGCGCGTAGAAGCCGGAGTAGGAGAAGA
The DNA here is from genome assembly GCF_000485595.1 of Priapulus caudatus. Classification (NCBI taxonomy): domain Eukaryota; kingdom Metazoa; phylum Priapulida; class Priapulimorpha; order Priapulimorphida; family Priapulidae; genus Priapulus; species Priapulus caudatus. The sequence goes on from NW_014577580.1 coordinate 131,565, forward strand.
TGACGACGGAGTAGCAGATGTTGATGGCGAAGCTCCATAGCGCTGTGATGACGCTGTCGCGCAGGCAGCTGTGCGTGAAGCTGCCGTGACTCGCCATCGCCGCGTAGACTCCGTAGCCGAGCACGAGGCTCTGTATGACCATGCTGCCGACGACGTACCACAGCTGCAACAGACAGACGGGGGAGGGGTTAGCGGCGGAGGAGAGGAAGGGGGAGGGGAGGGAGTCGCGCACGCACACTGCTAGCGCTTTTCATGCAGGCAGGTACGCACATGTATGCACGCACACACACGCACGTATGCACGCACACACACGCACGTATGCACGCACACGCACGCACGTATGCACGCACGTATGCATGCAGACACACGTACGTGCGCACGCACACACACACACACACACACACACACACACACATGCTGCTACTACTGCTGCTGCTGCTGCTGCTGCTGCTGCTAGTGTTACTGTTGCTGCTGCTGTTACCGCTGCTGTTGCTGTCAGTAACCCCACAACAGGTGACGTATCGCTGCCCAATATAAACGATCACGAATCGGTTCCTAATAAACGTACGGATTTATTTACGGAACGGTATCCTTTTACGGCTAAAACAAGAAGCAGCTGCTACGCTTGGCATGTCGACAAAATCAGCCATGTAAAAAACAAACGGGTGTACATATTCTTACACTGACCTTGTAGTTTGTTAGGGATGTAAGTGTATAGTGAGTGTAATAAGATTGACCTCGTAGTTTATTAAGGGTGTACGATTTCTCAAACTGACCTTGTAGTTTATTAAGGGTGTGCGTGTTCCTAGACCGACTTCATAGTTTATTACGGGTGTACGTGTTCTCAGACTGACCTTGTAGTTTATTAAGGGTGTGCGTGTTCCTAGACCGACTTCATAGTTTATTACGGGTGTACGTGTTCTCAGATTGACCTTGTAGTTTATTAAGGGTGTACGTGTTCTCAGACTGACCTTGTAGTTTATTAAGGGTGTGCGTGTTCCTAGACCGACTTCATAGCTTATTACGGGTGTACGTGTTCTCAGATTGACCTTGTAGTTTATTAAGGGTGTACGGGTTCTCAGATTGACCTTGTAGTTTATTAATGCTGTACGTGTTCTCAGACTGACCTTGCAGTTTATTAAGGGTGTACGAGTTCTCACACTGACCTCGTAGTTTATTATGTGATCCAAATAGCCGAGTTCTCCGTCCGTATCGGCGAGGGCGCTCGTTGCAAACATGGCGGCGATGCTCTGGCCGCCATTTTGCAGGGTAACACCTCTCACCAGCAAGGTGCCCAGCAGCACAACGGGTAAAATGGTTGTAACGTAGACCACCTGAATAACGACAAGGCGTGACAAAGGTAAAGACTTTAGTGAATAAGTACGAGTATTAAATACGTCGTGTTTATGTTGTTTTTTGCCGCTGCTTTTTTTGGCCAATCGTCGCTTCAAATGCGGCTTTCTCCGCCTTGCATGTTTCTCATCTGTTCCTTGTGCGTTTCGGGAGATTTTCTCGGTGCGTTAATATGCCAGTGAATCATCACGGCGATAGCGAGAAGAATATTCGGAGGTTGATACGAAGGTCTTACTGCGATACCTTTCCAAGTGACTTGATGCCCCACGTCAGGCAAACGAATATCAGCGACCAAAGCATCACTAGGCATGCGACGATCCATGGTCGGGGAATTCCCAGCGCCGGGTCAGGCTTCCCCGAATCCACATGTGACCTGAGGAATGATATTGATCCGTGTGTTACGATTTGTTAACTTATGTGTTACCTACGTTTAGTTACGATGACTAGAAATCGTATACATTGACGGCAAGTTTTTACTAGAGTAGAGTTTTGGGTTTGTCAAAATTTAGGATACTCGCTACGAGACGTCGACAAAGCGCGATTCAGTTATACATATCCATCGTAAATTAATAGCTCTGGTGAAAGATGGTACGACGCCCTAGCTTGCAGGGTACCCCATACCTGTAATTTCATTATATTGTAAATCCGTGTAAACTAACTTGTTAGCAAGTTAACAAGTTAGAGTTACGAGAACTGGTCTAGTTGTCTTTGTCAAAACTGTTGCTACCAGATTAATTTTATGGATTTATCACAAAAGAAAATTACTCTTGATATTATTATGAAATCCAATGTGCTTATTTGATTCATAATTCGTGAGTGTGTGTGCGTGCGTGCGTGCGTGCCGGGCTTACAGAAAATATTCTTCCACGGGCGAGCTTTTCACGGATCCTAATCTGAATAAATCGTCTGTAGTGGCTGCTGCCGACGTGACGTTTCCTTCTGATGTCTTCACTTCCATCCGACCTTCCCAACACTCTGTGAACGTCCAATAGTGCAAGCACATGTAAATCAAGAGTACACAACTAACTACTCGTGCTTTCACGAATAAATGCGTATTATGCCATATCATGCCCTAATCATGCCAATAATGCCATTATGATAAAAATGTACACAACCGTTTCGATAAAAGGAATTAATTTTACAACAGGCTAGACGCCCTTGGAAATATTGCACAGACTTACTACTATATGTATGTATATATTATATATTATACTAGTCTCATGCGAATGCATTCGCGGCTTTTTGCTTTGGAGAGCCATCGTTGCCATCATCATAAGTTCCGATTTTAATCGCGATTGAATCCCACGAACTAGAGACGTATTTTTAATAACGAGTAATGGCTTTTATACGCAATTATAATGGATTGTTTATATAGTTGGATTGACCTTTCGTAGTTTACTTTGGCCACTGCGCGTACTCTTCAAAGCCCAGAGCTTCAAACTTCTGCTAGCCGATACACGGACGAAATGAGCCTACTTACGTTTGGTTCTCCCCGTGTAGTCTTGTAACGAGGGGGAAGGGTGTAGTGGAAGCGAAGGGTCATACAGGTAAAGCTATGCTGTTCGCATAGCCCTGTAGCTGGAGCGAAGGGTTACACGGGTAGAGCTATGTTGCCCGTATAATCCTGCAGTGGGAGCGAAGAGGCTACACGGGTAGAGCTATGCTGTTCACATAGGCCTGTAGCGAGAACGAAGGGCTATACCTCTAGAGCTCTGCTGTTTGCATAGCCCTGTAGCGGGAGCGAAAGGCTACACTGGTAGAGCTACGTTGTACGTATATCCCTGCATGTAGCGGAAGCAAATGTACTACACAGGTAAAGCTGTTGCCCGTATATCCCTGTAGCGGGAGCTACACGGATAGAGCTAGCCAGCTTACGTTTAGTGTTCCACGTGTTGTCGCATCCGGACCACGGCAGAGTGCGGAACATGGAGAGAAACATGTAGTAGGTAGTGTAGCAGGCGACTCCGCTCTCACGCACCACCAACAGCGCCGATCGGATTAGCATACATATTCCCACACCTGGAGGGGAAATCGAATTAAGGATACAGTCAAGCCTTTATGCGAAATTTCACAGATTTTTCATTTTCATTCTTATTCGATGGCTAACACTAGGTGTCACCTCTCTACATAGTTATTTCTCTATATATAACGATGCATGTGTACTTTCAGAGCGTTTTGATTGCCCGCGTACATGTGTAGTAGTAGCCGCGGTGACGTCACTGATGACGTCAGAGACATGATACGGGTGAGCGAGTCATGCATCACATCGATAAAAAAAGCGAGAACAAAAAAACTAGATTTGCGCGTGTTTAGTGAATGTAATGCATATAATGCAGGAGCCCGTTGTCAGAAACATTATAAACAGTTACGACGTCACAATGTCAAGTCAAAATGTCACGTCATGGCACATGTCAACTTCTTGCATGACACTTCAATTCAAAAGCTGCGACAATTTAAACTTATGATGTCATAGGAATTCATGAGGTTTCTTACAACGGAATCATGTATTAAGGTGTGTGATTACATAATTGAGACACCACAACTGCTAACAGAAATGACTATATTACGGGAGAAAGGTTGTGAGTAATGACTGTTACAGCGTTGATTTGACTTCCACGGCTCGTAAAGGTCACATGTGATAATTCCACTTTTGTAATAAAAATGGCTATTTCAAATAATTCATCACAACCACAAAAATATACACGAATTTTGCAATAAAAACGGCTAGCTTTTGTAATAAATCACTTTAATTATACCGCTAAACCGTTTTTGTATTTTTGCAGGAATGTTGCAGCCTTCGCTACTGTCACAAACTTAATTGCTTTTGCAATAATATCTATCTTCCTAATCTTACCTGTACAAATTGATATTTCCATTTACGTCCTACAACAAGTACTGCACAATAATGTAAGCGAACTGTTTTCGTATAATCCAATATGACTTTAAAAGACGGTGTAAATGAAAAGCTACGATATATTTCCCTATACAGCTTTACAAACCCGCATTGCTCGCACCGACCATGGACGCGGGAGGTTAAACCTCTGAATTTTACCTTTGAATAGTGGCGACGCGCGCCAAATACCCAGCGCACCGGAGCTGGAGAATTGCCCAAGCAGTACCTCCAGGTAGATCATAGGCAGGCCGATGACAAGCAGGCAAATCGCATACGCAGTGAAGAACGGCCCTGAATGACAACGGTATAGGATTAACGTCAACACGTCGGTTCGGTTACGTACCCGTGCCAGCAGTGGGAGACAGAGAAAGATGCGTGACCCTGTGTGTGTGTGTGTGTGTGTGTGTGTGTGTGTGTGTGTGTGTGTGTGTGTGTGTGTGTGTGTGTGTGTGTGCGCGCGTGTGCGCGCTCGTGTGTGTGTATGTGTGTGTGTGTGTGCGTGTGTGTGTGCGCGCCTGCGGGCGCTCGTGTGTGTGTGTGTGTGTGTGTGTGTGTGTGTGCATGCGTGCGTGACTCTGATTGTTTCATATACATTAAAACTGCTGAAATAGTCAATAAATTTCTACAGTGCGTGCAACACGAAGCATTTCCCCGGCATGATTGTAAAATCATGCAATTAATGCGTGCAAACAGACATTTACACCAATAAATTAACATCATTAGATGCACCTAACACGACACTGAAATATTTACCTCCGCGCAAACGGAGGTCATGCAATCGCTCTCGTGTGTGTGTTCGTGTGTGTGTTCGTGTGTGTGTTCGTGTGTGTGTGTGTGTCCAGTCCGCGCGGCGCGATCGATAGCGAGTCGAGTCAGCGAGCGGCGAGTCAGCAGCAGCCACCAGTGAGCGGCGAGTCAGCAGCCGGCGAGTCAGTCAGCAGCCGCCACCAGCGAGCACATACATGTTACATGCTCGCGGAGGTATGCACTCTCCGTGAGTGCCCTCTGTCTAGTTATTTATGCGCCTATGTTCACGCCCACACACATACACAGACACACACACACGCGCGCATATATATATATAAATATATGTATATATATATATATATATATACTAATATATATATATATACTATGTGACCGGGGGTCGGGCGCCCTGTTGTTTGTGTGTGCTGTGTGTGGGTGTGGCTGTGCTGGTGTCGTGCTGTAGTGTGCGCGGAGGCGGGTCGGTCGATGTCGTGTTGCTGTGTTGTGTGTGTGTGTGTGTGTGTGTGTGTGTGTGTGTGTGTGTGTGTGTGTGTGTGTGTGTGTGTGTGTGTGTGTGTGTGTGACACACGTGTATACACACACGACATTAGCTCAAATATGTAATATTAAATGCAATCATTTAAGCGCTATATTTTTTGTTTTATCTCCAGTATTATATAGCATTTCGCCATATATCCATTACTGACGTACACGCGTGTCAACATACGCGTGCTCTATGTGTGTATCAACACGTATCCAGTTCTATATCTATCTATTCAATTCTCCAGCTCAAATAGCAGATGAATGTTTGTCAGAAGCGCCGTTCTAACAGTTGTTCTATTTATCGTAATACAACAGTCATGCACGTCAGCGTCCGACCGTAGAGTAAACGTTTGCTGAAGCGGCCGCGAGCATTCCGGCGGAGTCTGTCATAATAGCGTGTTTAATTCTGCGTAAACGTGCACAACATTTGACGCCCACTACGCGTCCATGCAGGGGGTGTGCCGTGGATCGGTGGTTGCCTTGGATCAATCGCATTTGCTGCGAAAAAGGGCACTCGGGGATCGTTATGGTTGATAATGAGTACATATTCGTATCTGTGTGTATGACTAACGTACGCAATGCGTGTTGTTAGATTAGGTGCTTGTGTATGTAAGAGTATATAAGCACGCAGCATCTCGGTTAAGGTAATGGTGTATATAGGTAAAAGGCACACGCTGTGAATAAGACTGGGTTTTCGTATATGTAGGCATATTATGAGAGGCAAAAGGTATGTGCGCACTGCGTTAGACAAGTTATGTACTGGGGTTCTTATAGATTAACCCGTTCTTACGAGTGCAAAGGGTGGTCCTGAAATACGATCTCATTCGCTCTGGGGATGTAGCTAATTTGGTTTTTGCTGACAGACTGTGGTGTTGAACAGTGTGCGCATATACACACTGGCTAATAATACAGCATGTTGGGTAATAGTATAGCATATATAGTACAGAAACGCCTGCCATTCAAACACTCGTGCACTCCCCAGATAGCTTGTTGCCGTAACAGTCGGTACATACCCAAACATTCCCCCCCCCCTTATCGCCAGTGTTATCATATCGCCCCCTCCCCACTAAAGCCCACGTAAGTCTCTAAGTTTCATGCGCACCATCAAGTCCTCACAAAATAACACACTCGCGTACGTACATACATACACACACACGCGCACGCACACGCACACGCACATTCAGACGTACGCGCAGGCACGCATGCGCGCACGTCCGCACATACATGCGCGCACACACGTAGACATGTGCGTGTGTGTGCATGAACACACACACAGACACATACATACCCAAACACAGACACGCACGTACGCACGCACACGCATCAGGCGTGTTTCCAATTATAGCAATATGGCGATCTCAAAATAAAGTTAACTTAATAAACAAGATTATTTTTATACTCACAGAAGCCAAACTGTACGATGCCCTGCGGAAAGTTGACCAGTGTGACAGAGTTTGCAACGAGACCCATGCAAGCCACCAGGAACTGCGGGCCTCGACCCCATCTGTATCGTCCCTTCATCTCTGGCAAAACACCGTGTCTCCTATATAGAATAAACGCAAGTAATATAATAAAACTGATCAACACGAATCGAAATTGTCCTCGTATTTAAACCAATTACTATTTCTAAATCGAGCCGGTAACTCGTAGGAAAGTAAGGATAACTATTGGAGAGCAATTAAACTAGACCGAACATGTGTGATGTGAGGAAAGATACAGCTTACGAACAAAGCAGGCTTAGTGATGTTGAAGTATATATATATGTGTGGATATATTATAATAGTGCGTGCGTGTGTGTTTGTCTGTCTGTGCGCGTGGGTGCTTATGTAGTGTTTAGTGTTTACTGCACACCAATTGCTTCCCACAGATTAGCGCTGCACTATAATATATACACATAAATTGTGGAGCAGTCTGCGGTGTGTCTTTCATCAAACACTGGATCGACCTTTAGTATATGGTTCTGGTTTGTGGCACTTTACCCCCCCCCCGTTCTGAGTACCCTTGTTATTTTCACTTCACTCCTCTCTCAGACTGCCTGTCTGTCTGCCTACACACATACATACACACACGCACGCACGCACGCACGCACGCACACGCACACACACCCACACGCACACGCACACACGCGCACGCGCACATGCACGCTTGTATTCAATAGAAACGCATCTTAAATGGCACTTGAATCAAGATTGTAAGATTGTATACAGGATTACGCCGTCTATAATAGTCTATAGTCTCATAGTTTCAATCATTGTCATTCGTATTTAACTCTAAGTCGCGGACAAAACACCATACCAAGGACGGCGGAAATGGATAACATTTGCATAATAATATAGCGAAGCAAGTTTATAACAACTATACTGTGTATATACGTAGCTATAATATACTAAGCACTATACGTACGCAGACGTATAGGCGAGCTTAGCATTCTAAATGCAGGATTGTAGCTGGATGAAATAAATGGCGGGTGTGTGTGTGTGGGGGGGGGGGGGTGCTACAGCGGCTTTATCCGCCATTACATCTACGCCTGTACGAGATATTCATGCGAAAGATTCATATAGTTTAGCGCTTTAGAGAGCCGTGGGACCGTGTGTCACTGTTGCATAACGTGACTCATTTATTACCAGGCCCGCCCACTCACTCGCCTGAAAATGATTCAGTGATTTAACCCTTCATTCATCTCACCAGACGCAGCTCTCGGGGCCCCAAGGATTACCCAAGGAGAGTCAGTCGTGAATATAAGCGCAGCGGTGGGCGCCGCGAACGCGAGCTTGCAAGCTTTAATGAGGGCCGGGACAGCTAGGTTACCTGGCTGTCACGCGTATGATTAAGACACCTGTGATAACATTGGGCAAGTTTCACGCGAAGGTTACGTGTAAATTACGCAAAGTAAGAAGTCGAAAGGTTCTAGTACCAGATAAATAATCACGTCATACGGGATAAAAACGCGGGACAGTTTTAAGAATAAGGACACAATAAAAACTACTGAATAATAATAATAGTATAAATAATAATAATAATAATAATAATAATAATAATTATATAGCATACTTGTAATGAGCTCTCATAGACCTGATAATAAATCAAAATATTCTATTAAATGTAAAAAAAACCTGAACCAATTCCTAACCGTCTAGAAAATGCTATATCAACTAATATTTATATGATCGATGAACGTTTAATACACATACTGCGGCGTGGGGTCACCCAGAGAGCACCATTCCGTACAGATTACCTGTATCTAAATGGAGCCTATCGCCTTGTTCTTCAATCGGTGCATCAATGTACACATCGCACGGGTTAAGGCCACACAGTCTCGAGCATCTCTTTGCAAACAGCCCCATGAACTCGCACGCAAAGGCTGTACCTATTCTTCCCCCCCCCACCTCACAAACGAATGCTATCGAGGACAAAGACACGAGAAGCGGATTAGGGTTTAGGGGGATGGGTACGGATGCTATTGTCCCACATCTAAGTCTTATCCCAGTGTCGCGCGTGAAAGAAGCAGCGGCTGCCCACCGGCTCGTGCTAATCAGTGAGTTAGGGCAGCGTAGCATGCAAAGCATACACGATAGACGCGTATACTATAGATGTACATGCTCTGGAAGCACGCATAGAGCCCCAGCAGAAGCGACCACATGCGAGGACAGCTTTACTTGAGCGGGTTGGATGTAAAAGAAAAAACACGCACGGCGCATGCGCAGTGTGGTGACGCCGACCAACCTCCGTAATCACCTAATTGAATACGTAATTAACCGAATTCAGCTGCCGGCTGCGCATAGATGTAACTCCGACTGAATCGGTCTTAATCAGCGATGATTCTTATGTAGGCGGGGTCGTATTCCATCGAGCGAGATGAAATCAAAAGCTTGAAATGTGTTGGCAACTCTCAACGCGAACCGGCACAATGACTATGACTTCGGGCCATAAGATTAAATTGCCCGATTGCACTGAAATTACGCAATATCAAATATATGCCACGATGATACAAGGAGGTCATCGTCTATATTCTTTCCTACATCGCACAGGCCCGCGAAGTACTTTATTTATGTTTGGACAAGCTAATGTATGTTTTACTCACCGCAACCCGATGCTATCATAATATTCCGTACAGTAATACCATAACATCGATTCTAGACGGTGATATGTTTCTCAGCATGCCGAAGTCTTCCTTCATGCGTGCCAGCATAGGCTGTGCGTACGTGCGCGCCGCTGCTGAATAAAGAGACTGTATAGTTTTGTGTGCGATTGTGTGCCGTACAATGGGGAGGGGGGGGCACACGTTCCTCTGCTCAAACTCCGTGGTACCCCGCTCCTCCCCCGATCACACCCGCTAACACCTCACGACGACGCAGCGTCTATTATGGTGGAAGTGTTCCTCCTGCTATATCTCGGCACCGTCAGCCATTCACACATGTTGCTACCGGATAGCCTCGGGTTTTATTTGTGTAAGAGTGTCGACTGCGAGGGTGGCGCGGGAGAGCGAGAGCGAGGCGAGCTTTTTTCGCACGATATAGTATGGGTGGGGAGGCTGAGGCGATGAGAGACACTGTCTAGGAAAACGCGCACGCGCGCTCGTCTCTCTCTGTGTGTGTGTGTGTGTGTGTGTGTGTGTGTGTGTGGGGGGGGGGTGTGTTTGTGTGTGTGTGGGTGCGTGCGTGCGTGCGTGCGTGCAAATTCAGCGCACTCCATTCACCGGACGTGACTTCCTCGAAGCAGGATCAATGTTAGAAATGAATACCTAACTACGCGCTAACCCTACCCTATACACCAAACCCCTAAACCTAATAACTATAAAAATTCCAACCATAATATAACAACCATATAATTACAAAACACATCTATGGTGGCGTCCGGAACTCAATCGGACAGAAAAATAAAATTTCGCTCCGTGCCTGCGGACCGGAGCTGTACAATAGCGCTCCCTCTGGTATTGAGCTCCTGTTTGCTCTATTATCAGTACGTTCAAGTGGTTCCGGATCGTAATGAAGAACTATGTTCGGTGACCGTCTTCGCTTCATCGATCTGTCTTAGTTTGTCTACATCGCCGTAATCGTGTGTTTTCCTTTCTGCATTATAGCGTTGATTCTACTAATTCCTGTCTATCTAAAATCACCAAATGTCCCAGAGAGGTGTGAATGCCCCCCTACTAATAAAATTGGCAACCGAATAAGCATTATAACTATGAATGATGTGCATATAAGTCTATAATAATATTAGTTAGCTATATATAGTGTCAATTTATATATTTATATATATATATATATATATTATATTTATGTATAAGATATATAATGCAAAGCTCTGTAAGCACTGGTTACAAATATTATCGATCTAGTAGTATTTTACTTCTATATTAGCTGAGTCATGCACGCTCGCACATTGTAAGTGCTATATCGCCCGTGAAAATCACTTCAGCAGTGTCTCTGTGCATAATCAAGTACAGATCTCAGGCGCGATATTAGGGCTCACTCTCTTAGTCTATTGTATCTTAAAATAAAATTCTGTGTGAAATCAGAGAAACATACATATGTTACTTCGGCGTTGTTCCGGATACGTAGAATGTAACTATACCGAATAGTACTATATTCATAGAGATATGGGATAGATACAGATGACTTCGTAGCGTGCATTGTATGGTACATCGCACAGATAATCACTATTCGAAAGATAGTGAAGTCCGTGACCTTCTTGCTATGTTGAATATTGATTAAAACTGACAACTGATGTGATGCATGAGCAATGCGGTTTGATATAACCGCAACTTCCGGAACATGCTGGATTGTTTGTAATACTCATTAATAATTAACTAGCTTAAATCCTGATAGTTCTGCCTAACGTATTGTAATCTCGTTGCCCTCATAGAGTTAAACACTAGTACGTTACCGTAAAACGTTATATTGGCTGGCGTGTTATAACTTGTAGACCTATCAAAGTAAAGCAATCGGTTGACGATATCCTTCTTGGATGATCGGGATGTTATCCATCGGTCTGTTAAAAAACAGGATAACGGACGTGGCCCGATTTGACCACACCTCGAACGTCCCAGTATCCCCCCCTTGGCTGGATTATTAAGTTGTATGTCCCTTGCAACAGTGCAAGCTCTTACATATGCTTGTTCAAGGTTCTGTGGGTCGTAGTTATTCCTGGATCCCTGGGGTGTCCGAAAAAATCAGAAGAAATTCCCATCTTCCACGCTTAATTACGACGCGGGCGAGACACTCGACTTCACGCTGATCGAAAGGAGCTGGTTCCCGCATGTTAAGACCTACAAATAAATATCGTCGATTAATTTCATATAAAAAACAGCTCATCGACTGAAAGCACAGACTTCTTTGACGTTTGGCTGAGTCATTGCTTCTGTTATGAGCTGTCCGGCCGGACGTTGATGATGCTCAACAGTTGACTCGTGTTAACGCATATTTTCGATGGTCAATCTCATCGTTTGTTGCTCGTAGAGACGCGGGCTTGCATCGCGTGTCATATGCACTTGCCGCACGCACAAGCACCGCACGCGAACTATTACGACGCGCGGGCTGCACGCACTCTCACACTTCCGTATCGTAACCCATTCGTTGTAATGTAATTGCAGTTGCGGCGAACCTAACGCGACACATACGTTCTATTTGACATTCCAATTTATCGTGCGTGCGGGCAATAACGGCCAAGTAATATAGTCCAGCAATAAGCGATGTGTAACTGCCTAATTATATTCGTAATATCGGCTATCGGTTAATATAGCCGTGAATGTGATTTGGGAATAGTTAATTAAAACGAAGCTACATGCGCATACACTTTAATACTCGACTCGTCGACCCCTGTCCGATGTAGTAGACGAACAAGATCCGTAAAAGTGATCACGAGGAAACTTGTCCACACAGAAATTTTAGTCGTACGGAAGACTGTTCCCAAATAGTAAACCTCGGGCGCGTACCATAATGACGAGGAAATGCGAGTGGGGTAATGGGAGGAGGAAAGGGGAGTGAGAAAGGAGATATGATAGAGGTAGATTCGCGGTGCCGGCGCGCGAGAAAGAAGAGAAGAGAGACGGGAGAAGAGGAAATAATGTTGATTAATGTACGAGCGGGGTGCCAAGAGAGAAGACGGACGAGAAAGAAGCTTGTTGTCTCTATATTAGACTCTGCTAACCACATGTAATTCATTTCGTGGCCCGGCTACATACAAACGAAGTATTCCTCGTGGCTCGAAAACTGAACCGCTATACAATCGCTCCTGTAGCTATAACAGTAGACTAAGTCGACAGATAGTTCAAACAATTTGTCAGTCTATAGTCATCGACAGATGTCAAAATATTGAATCGCGCTTAACAGTTCGAGCCGGTTTACAAATGTGGTTCTAGATTCTAGATTATAAAGTGTCAATGCGATGCATTGTATCTTAATCGTTATGGCTCCACGGAGCGATGAGGGCCCAATAGCTTCTAGATAGTCCCGACTTCGGGTCTTTCTCTCGCTGTTTCAAGTCATGTATTGAATTACTTTCTAGTCACGCGATCATCGTACTCTCGCCTTCTCGCTTGCTACCGGTATATTTCACGACATATTGCCACGTGCACGACAATAGCATGACAGTCTCACTCACTCTGCGGCGCGCAAGATGCGTCTTCACAACGCAAGACAAATCCACCCAAATAACGAACACAGTCTAACACAAAGCACACCACACACACACACAATTACACACAGTGCCACACACCATATCACACACAGCACACACGACACACACACCAGCAT
>NW_014577580.1:144879-155141 GCF_000485595.1 Priapulus caudatus
GAAGCGAGAAAGGAGAACGAGAAAAGATAGGAGAAGGCGCGCGAGATCGAAGGAGGAGGAAAAATGTGATAAGTGAGAGGGGGCGCAAGAGAGAGGGACGGGGTGATAGGAAAGCGCAGTTCGTTGCGTTCTATATTTAGCTCTGCCTAACGCAACGTGTAAACTCGTGAGCCCGGGGCTACATTACCAAACAGATAGGTCTTCCCCTCGGTGGCAGCTCAATGAAACCGCATTATACAATCGCCCGTAGGCTTAAACAGAAGACGATCGACAAAGATCAAACATTGGCAGTCTTAGTCATCGACGCAGAGCCAAATATTTAATCGCGCTTAAACAGTTCGAGCGGTACAATGTGCGTCTCAGCTCAGGATTATAAAGTTTGTCAATGGGCGTGCATTGTATACTTAATGCGATGGCGTCACTGGACGATGAAGGAGCCCAATAGTTTCTAACTAGCCGCCGACTTCGGGGGGTCTTTCTCGCTGTTTAAAGTTCATTAACGTGAATCGGACTTCTCTGAGTCACGCGATTATCGTGCGGTCTCGCCTTCTCGCTTTCTACCGTTATCATGCTTCACCACAACACGTGCACACTATCACAGACCACACATTTACTCGCAGCGCGCACATGCGCTCACACCGCAGACAAACACACAAATACGAACACACCCACACATACACACCACAGCACACACACATATCACCACACAACCACAGCAACACACACACACCACACACACACACACACCACACACACACACACACACACACACAACCAAACACGAACCACACACACAACACACCCACACACCACACCACAACAACCACAACACACACCACACCACACACACACACACAAACACACAGCACACCACACAACATACATGCACGCACGGCACGCACGAACGCAACGGCAACGCCCACGGCGCAGGTTGTGGTCCGCAACTCAAGTGAGAAAAAAAATTCACGCGACTGATACATACGCCACCAACGTTGAACAAACACGTTGAACGTTAAAGACGTGTTTTTGTGTACATAGTACGCATAGTACGCACCGAGAAACCGTACGCGGCTGTGTGCTTTTGTTTCGTCGACTGTGAGAGGTTTATCGGCTACATGCAACTACGTGCTTTTCTCGAGTAGACACACACACGCACGCGCGCACACACGCACGAACGCACGCACACACACACACACGCACATATATATATATATATATATATATATATATATCTTTACATCGGTCGTATTTATGATTTTAACTTTCAGTCCGAAACGGTCTCACTCATTTACTTCTGTGTGTTTTATCCTATCATAATTATGTTAGCATGACACAAAGATATGCGCGTGAATTATTAGAGGATGCGCGAGCTGTTTGATCGTGCCGCAGGTTTTTCTATGCAGATGAAGAAGATGAGAATGTGATGTGTGTGAGAATGAACTGATGTAGAAAGTGATTGATGGCCACATGTGGCAACTCAACTAACATGTTGTAGGGTATCCGACAACATAAAACCTCATTGCCCTAATACTGTATTTATTTAGCAAAGTATTCACTATTTCCATTCAGCATATTCTTCAGCATAAGATATTCTCATAATATCTGTTGTTATATAAAAAAACATTGCACTACTGCTGCATTCCTTGTTTAGACATCTTATGATATGCCTATAACAGTTTCATCCAACCCTGTACTCAGTCATAAGAACCTCACATGTTACAGTTATGGTGCGTTACGTTTCCGCATGTTACGTACGTTCTATTTCGTTATGTTAACCCTTGCATTCTACACATTTCTACATTCTTTGCATTGTACAACTAGACAGAGGGCACTGAAAGAGAGTGCATACCTCCGCGAGCGTGTAACATGTATACATGTGTATAACAGCTGGCTCGCTGCTGGCTGCTGCTGACTGGACGCCCTAAGGCGAGCTGCTGCTGACTGGACGCCCTAAGGCGAGCTGGTGCTGAATCGATCGATCGGTTGAGCGTGTGTATAACAGCTGGCTCGCTGCTGGCTACACACACACACGAACACACACACGCGAGCGATTGCATGACCTCCGTTTTCAACGCGAAGGTAATTACAGTATTCATTTCAATCTATGCAGTGCCTTCAAACTATGCTAATTATGCTCCTTTTTTTAAATTCATTGCTGTGCTACTTCATTATTGAAGTAGCATTTCGTACTCTCTACTTTCCTCTGAAACATAAACGTATATTTTGGTCGCGAAGGCAACCCGAGCATCGCCGGGTCCCCTCGCTAGTGTGGTACAAGGTGTATGGAATTACCTCACTGCCACATCGAAGGTAGATAGACTTGACCGATGTTTTGCGCTGTAAATGTGTTACTTTTGCGCATGTGATAAAAATCGGTGCCCGAGGTTAGGTGTGGTATTGCTAGGCTAGATGGGTGTGCAAAACTAGTTACTCGATGTTTTGCGATATGACTTGGGTGTGTTACGTTTAATACACGCGGCGTCACGTGATAGAAATGGACGCGTCCAATTATAGCTATAGCTCCAAGCGACGCTCGCATATCGAAAGACCTCGTGTGTTGTGCAGGGTGTACTTAGTCTGACGATATATCTCGCAACCTCGCCGTGTGTCAGAGGCAGCTAACCGACGATGTCTGGTGTTATGTGTTGGTTAGAACCAAACAGCGATGATGCTACACATCAGGAAGAGCGGGCAGTGTGTTGCGGGGTGATAGGTATGAAGGTCGGAATTCGGAGAGATAACAGCTCCGGGCGGTTGGTATACTAGTACGAACTGCAGTCTCTGAGAGTACGGTTCAGTACGCGTGACCATGCAGCCCGCTGTATAAAGACCAGAAGATAGATAGATAGATAAATCTAGAAGTAAAATTAATAGATATAGATGCCCTCACACACACGCACACGCAATCATTTCGAAAATACATAGCAACTTTGTATGCCCTTACACTAGAAGCAACACGATTCGAATTTGAGTTTGCGATTTTATTGGCGAGTCAGTGATGCGCATGTATCGGTAGAAATCCTACTCCGCTGGGTTGCATTACATTATCGTATCTAAACGTAACCACGCATGCAGAGTTACGTAGTAATAACAGTAACAGCAGCAGCAGCCGTAGCAGTAGTAGCAGCAGCAGCAGCAGCAATAGCGACAGCAGCAGCAGAAGAAGCAGCAGCAGCAATAACAACAGCAGCAGCAGCCGCAGCAGCCGCAGCAGCCGCAGCAGCAGCAGCAGCAGCAGCAGTAGTGGTAGTATAGATTTAGAGTTTCAAAGGGTCTTGGACATATCGGAGCATCACATCATTTGGTATGACATGTTACTCCTGGCGTATTAAGCCTACGGCACAGCGACCGATGCCTGACCTCAGGCTTTCGGGTCGTCATCTCAGGCCGCATATAAACGGCAAAATAATGTTGTGTTTACCTAACCTTTCGGATTTTATAGCCACCCCGGCACCACAAGCGGCGCGGGCGTGTAAACAGCATACGGCCGTTCGTGTCCCTCGTGACGTCACGTGAGCGGTTTTCACGGCTATCGAATAGATGGCGCTAATTTGCTTTTTTAAAGAAAAATGCGTCTGCTTTAGTTATAAAAGTATAAAAAAACAATTAAACTCATAGCATGGCCGTGTTGTGTATCGCCGTAACGCTATCGTATCGAACGCCCTATACGCGGATTTCTGATTCTCGGCCGTTTTGTTGTTGTGTTTTTTTGTCGATGGCCTGATTAAGTGTCCGTAAAGTATCGACGAACATACTTACACATCGAGTAAAACATTAGCAGCGCGTGTTTAATTGCGTGTTACGAGTAAAGGAGCTCCGTATAACATTACCATAAGCCTAACCCTAAGCCCAAGCCTTAGCCTAAGCATAAGACTAAGCCTAACACTAACTTTAACCCTAACCATAACCCTAATCCAACCCATAAGACTAACCCTTAGTCTAACCCTAAGCATAACCATAACACTAACACTAACCCCAACCATAGCAATACCCATGGCACTAATTCTAATACTAATCCTAACCCTAACCCCGAACATAACGATGATTCTAACCCTAACACTAACACACACCCTAACCATTATCATTAATCCTAATACTAATCTTAATCCTACTCCAAACCCTCACTCTAATCCTAACCATAACCCTAACCCTGACAATAACCTTAATTCTAACCCAAGGCCTAACCATATTTCTAACCGTAATCCTAACCCTAACCGTAACCATAAGTCATAACCCTAACCATAACCCTAGCCCTAACCTTAACCGTAGCCCTAACCCGTAACCCGATTACTAACAATAACCATAACCTTAACCCTAGCCCTAATCCGTAACCCGATCACTAACCATAACCATGGCCCTAACGCTAACCCTAACCATAGCACTAACACTAACAACGGCTCACATATTGACATAGAACGCCTACCGTTCTATATACCACCATGATACCACGCGTGAGCTCAATAGATTTTTAAAAGGTCTATAGGCCTATTCCAGACAGATGGCGCGTTACTTTATCTGTGTGGCGGCGGGTGGGGGTGGGGGGCATAGAACGCATAATTCAACGAGTAAGACCAGTGGCCGAGAGCAGCAGAGCCGAGCCGTAGCGAAGAGCACGCAGGTGGCCACTTACCTCCGCCACCTGAGCGCGTTTAGAGATATACTTTATGCACCCGTGTTTTGCAATTACGCTCGAGTTCCACCCCCACCCCACCCCACCACCACCCCGGGAGCCACGTTCGCCGTTCTCACCCGGAGAGTCATACCAAGGTTTTCAGTGACCAGCAGGGTCGCGACTCGCGAGCTAGCGCTAATGGTGCACATCTGGACATACACTGTGCTTTTTTTTAACGCGAAGGACCTCCACACTTTACAGAGGGGTGTAAATTGCGCTCGCGCTCGCACTCGCATACGAATTTTGCGTCGCTATTATTAATTAAGTACTGTGGGAGGGGACTAGGCCAACAAACGCAGTGTATCAATAGACAAGTAGAACGAACTCAGAGAAGTACCCACTTCTCTGAGTTCGTTCTACTTGTCTATTGATACACTGCGTTTGTGCATAATTTAATAGCGAGCTACAATACGACAGGAGTGGTTTTCATAGTGTAAGGATGTGAGGGTGGTGGATGGTTGAGGGAGGCGCCGAGTAAAGCTCCGAAAAGCTCACTGTTTCTGTCACTGGTGCGTGTCACCCTGGCGTAAACAACGCGAAACAAAACAAGATCCGGTAGGCAAGTGCATCAAAACGTCGGGTCGTCACAGTAAGCAGTCGGCACAAGCAAAGTGGCAGATGTTTGCATTACGCTGCTACGGATTTGATTTGAGAGTGCCCAGCCTGACCAGTTCACACGATCGTGTACCCGCGTCGACTGCCTAAGCGCATGTGCGCGCGCGAGTATGTGTGTCTGTATAGTGTGCGCGTGTGTGTGAACATATACGGTAGAAGCGAGAAGGCGAGACCGTACGATGATCGCGTGACTAGAAAGTCAATTCACTTAATGACTTAAACAGCGAGAAAGACCCCGAAGTCGGGCTATTAGAAGCTATTGGGCCCTTCATCGTCCGTGGACGCATCGCATTAAGTACAATGCACGCCATTGACAACTTTATAATCTGATCTAGAACCACATTGTACCGCTCGAACTGTTAAGCGCGATTCAAATATTTGCTCTGTCGATGACTAAGACTGCAATGTTTGACTTTGTCGATCGTCTCTGTTAAGCTACGGGCGATTCATAGCGGTTCAGTTGAGCCCACGAGGGAATGACTATCGTTTGTATGTAGCCCCGGGCCACGAGTTACAGTGGTTAGCAGAGCTAATATAGACAACAACTCTTTCCTATCCCCGTCCTTCTCTCTTGCCCCCTCTACATTATCACATTTTCCCTCTCTCCCGTCTCTCTTCTCTCTCTTTCTCGCGCGCGCCCGCGATCTCTCTATCTATCTCTTTCTCATCCCCCCTTCCTCCTCCCCTCCCCACTCCGCTTTCCTCGTTATGGTAGCGAACCGAGGTTTACTATTTGCGACCAGTCTTCCGTACGACAAATCTTCTGTGTGACAAAGTTTCCTGTGATCATTTTCCGGATCTTCGTTACGTATACACACGGACAGTGTCGACGCGTCAGTTTAATGTGTATGCGCTGTAGCTATCGTTTTATTAACTATTCCAATCACATTCACGGCCTATATACCCGATACGCCAGATATTACAGATATAATAGGCGTTCACTCGTTTGCTGGATATATTACTTGCGTTTATTGCCCGCGCGATAAATTGGAAATGTCAATAGAACGTATGGTCGCCGTAGTTCGCACGCTGCAATTATTAACAACGATGGGTTACGATACGGAAGTGTGAGCGTGCGTGCGCCCGCGTGTACGTGCGTGCGTGCGTGCGTGCGTGCGTGCGTGCGTGCGTGCATATGCCACCGACGATGCCCGGTCTCTACGAGCAACACGATGAAGATTGCATCGAAATATCGTAACACGATCAACTGTGACGCATCCATCCACGGGGTCTAACAAGAAGCATGACTCAGCCAAACGTCCAACAGACACGTCTTGCATTTCAGGAGAGCGTGTATGAAAATACGACGATACATAATTTGTAGGTTTCAACCAGCGAACCAGCTCCTTCGACAAGCGTGAAAGTCCGAGTGTCTCGACCCGGTACGTAATTAAGGCGTGGAAGATGGGAAATTCTTTAGATTTTTTCGGACACCCCAGGGATCCAAGATAACTAACCCCCACAGCCTTGCAGCACTAATGTAACAAGCTTGCACACTGTGGGGAACTACACACTTAAATCAGCAGACTGGACCGTTCGAGGTGTGTCAAATCGCCACGTCCGTTATCCTGTTTTAACAAGAACCCAGATCGGATAACATCCCGAATCATCCAACGAAGGATATCCGCCAAACACGATTGCTTACTTTGATAGGATCTACAAGTTATAAACACGCAGACACACATAATAACATTCATGCTGAAGTCATACCTGCCGCTGTTCATAACTGACCCCGACTCGCCCTACAGTGAAGTGCTGTCGAAGACTCAGCGCTGCATCTGGCGGGAGAGGGAGATCTGCACGGAGACGAATTTTACGATGCTCGTCACAGAGAAGGGCGTCTGCTTCACGTTTAACGGCAACGCGCCAGAGGGCTCGCCAGAGGAGAAACCGCTGAAGGTAGGTTTCAGATCAACGTAGAAATCAGGTGCATTGAACGTAGAAATTGAACGTAGAGATCATTGAACGTTGAAATCAGGTGCAGCTTTTTTTGTGTGCGTGGTCCCCCTGCATCAAGGAGGATCCCATACGTAGCTTTTATTACGTACGGAATACCCCGTACAGACTGCAAAATTTGATATGGTATGTTGTCACTGATGTCATGATGATAATTATGATAATGACATTAAAATATGACATGAATGTTTATAATGCAATACATGCACACCGAGATGAGTGAGTACGAAACTCCTGCTGTGTCACTACAGTACTTCGCAGTTCAGCATTCTACAATACAGTAAAGCTAGGTTACGGCGATGCTATGTTTGTTGTGTTTACGCCAAAGTGGGTATACGCAAGCCTAAAATTTCTTTGCTCTCGTACTATATTTATTTAACTCGTTATTATTAACTCGTTTATTTATTTCGTTACTGATATTTATTTAACTTAGTATTTCCAATTTTTGTCCGGATAATACAATTTTCTTCAGCATACAATATTCCCATAATATCCTTTCCTTGCACATCTTCGTGATTAACATGCGTCAAAATACTCACGTGTGCGGCGGATTTTCGTTGAGTATTTTGACGCATGCATAATTTTACTTGAGTAAAATTACTCACGTGTGCGCCGGGCTTAAGCTTTTTAAGTTTTTTAAGATTTTACGTTACGTTGCGTTTCCTTTTGTTAACCTTGGTCTTGCATTCTAAATACTTCTATTTGCTAAACATTGTACAATTACTGTCTTTATTATACTATTCCTTCACGCAATGATAATTACGTTGGTCTGTAAATAATAATTGCACTACTGCTGTATTCACTGAAGTATTATTAACTATTTTCGTCTACTCCACAAAATGTTCTTCAGCCTACGATACTCTCACAACATATTTTTCTTGCATTATCTCATAGTTAACGTACGTTACAATATCGTGCTAAATTATGAAGGTCTGATATGTCACGGTTAAAAAGATACGTTACGTTTCCGCATGTTGCGTTCTGTTTCGTTATATTAACCTTTGCATTCTACTCTTCAACAAGCAATGTACAATTACAGTTTTCATAGCAGCTGTCTTTCACACTATGCCTATTATAATCTCCTTTTGAAACACATTACAGTAAGTCTGCTACTGCATTATCAAACTCTTGCACTGCATTCATTATCCCTAGGCCTCTGCCAACATCTACAATCATCAAACAATCCAATCATCCAACAATCCATTTCATTTCAAACAATCCTTATGTTGCCCGAGCATCCAGGAAACAATTATTATATTATACCTAAAATTATGAGTGAATATTTCTTATATAGCTAAGCACGACACGCTGAAATATAACAAGGACAATATCATTTACTAGGCTTGGTATATCTATGATTTGTTATTGATTCAATCAATCAATCAGCAAGTGTGTGTGTGTGCGTGCATGCGTGTGTGTGCGCGAGCGTGTGTGTGTGAGTGTGTATGTGTGTGTGTGCGTGTGTATGTGTGTATATAACCCAGTAGGATGCGAAAGTTACGCCAACGGTGGCATGATATTATCCGAACAAAAATCTACTCACCAGAAGATCAGACACAGTTTGTCTGTCGCCTGCCGATAAGGCCCACGGACATAGTCTCAAACACACGACGCACCTCGTTGTTTTAGTTTGCGTACCACCCGAGCTAAGTCTCTCTATTCCCACTGATCCGCCTACGCCACCGTCTCTCGCTTTGTCTCTCTCTCGCTCTCTCTTGTGGTCAGCTGTTGAGCTTTCTTAACGCGACTAGAGTGAGACTCGCTGTGAGTTCACACCGCGGCCTGCTTGGGGCTCTAGATGCTGAGATGAACCGAATTCGCTCAAGCGGATAGCGAGCTAGAATTTAGTTCCGAAAGCTGACACTAGGTCGCGGCACGGCCCTGGAAGGTTTGGTGGGAATCTTAAAGATCTTAATTTAAAGATTCTTCTTCTG
Organism: Priapulus caudatus; assembly: GCF_000485595.1. Taxonomy (NCBI): domain Eukaryota; kingdom Metazoa; phylum Priapulida; class Priapulimorpha; order Priapulimorphida; family Priapulidae; genus Priapulus; species Priapulus caudatus. The sequence continues at coordinate 154,057 of NW_014577580.1, forward strand.
ATATCGCGAGTAAAGCGACCAGGTCCGGTTATCTATGTTTTTCTATTCTACTTATATTCTCTTTTATATATCGCCGTATAACATTCAAACTACGATAGCTCTGGCTAGACGAAGTGGTCTCGACACACAAGCAGACAGTACAAACAATGATGAGTATTAAGTTAATACGGGGTTGTCTGGCTCCAAAATGTCATCAGTTTACATTGAATACATCCCGCATTTTGTTCGCGCAGCTGTTGGTTGGCCAAATATTAATTCGATGCAATATGTTCCGCATGAACAGCTACGTTTATTATAGACGAACCCGGGCGTCCGTACACACGTACACACCCACGCACACACATACAACACGCACAATACACACACCCACGCACATACACAACACGCACAACACACACACATACACAACACGCACAATACACGCACATACACTAGCACACGCACACGCACCACACACACACGCACACGCACACGCACACGCACACGCACACACATGGGCGGATCCAGGATTTTTGAAAAGGGGTGTCCAGGAAGAAATAAAGGGCACTTTTTCCTGTTTACTTTTTCTGGTGTTTTAAAAATCTGCCGAAGGCCACTTAGGGAGGGGTTGGGGGACCTCCCCCAAGATATTTTTTAAAAATTGGTGCATTCTGAGAGCATCTGAGCAGTAATTTTGATGTCTAGAATGCAAAAATTTCAATATCAGATCCGGTCCCCCGGACGCCTGCGGACCCCTCTTTGCCCATTTCTAGGTTTTTATAACGAATTCACATATATATAAGTAAATCTTTATCAGAAAAACTAGCGCTAAACATAATTTTTTTTATGGAGACAATGTAAGAGAAGTGTGTGTGTGTGGGTGTGTGCGTGCGTGCGTGCGTGCGTGCGTGCGTGCGTGCGCGCGTGCGTGTGTGTATGCTTTTATTCTCTTTTTTTGTGGTAAAAAGGAGGGGGCTCCGGACCCCCTCGACCCCCTTCTGGATCCGCCCCTGACACAATACACACACGTACACAACACGCACAATACACACACACACACACGCACACCCACACGTACACGTACACGCACACGCACACGCACACGC
>NW_014577580.1:160778-180378 GCF_000485595.1 Priapulus caudatus
TGCGTGTGCCGTGAGATGACTTGCGGTGCGGTGCGTGTGCGTGTGTGCGTGTTGTGTGTGCGTGTGCGTGCGCCGTGAGCGTGTGCATGTGTATGGGTGTGTGCGTGTGCGTATGCGTGTGCGTGTACGTGTTCGTGTGGCGTGTGCGCGAAGCGGTGTGCCACCGTGTATGTGTGTGTATTATGTGCGTGTGTGTGTGCGTGTGCGTGTGCGTGTGCGTGTTGTCGTGCTGGCGTGCTGCGCTATATCGGCGTAAAAACCTGTCACTGTCACGATCATTAATCCATGGCTGTCACGCTGACGGTACCGGTATCTGTTCGACTGGCGACAGTGACCTCACTACATATAGATAGATAGATAGATAGATATATAAATCTCGTACTTCCAACGTGTATCGCATGCCAGCACGTAGTGGATTTACACTTCATTTCAATCATGCTCGCATAATTTCTCCTGTTGAATATTATCAGGAGTGAATAATAATAGATTATTCTATCAGATAATAATATAAGGATATAAGAATATAAGAATATAAGAATATAAGAAAAATAATCGAAAAATAATCGAAAAATAATCGAAAATAAGAATTAATCGAAATCTAATCTAAATCTAAATCTAAATCTAAATCTAAATGAAATCTAAATGAAATCTAATCTAAATAAAATCTAAATGAAATCTAATGGCCCAGTCACACATGAGCTTCCGTCACACTATACGCCCCCGTCACACTAGAGCTACGCTCATCAGTCATCACGATCGCTCCACGCTCAAAAAATTTGGCCGAGCGTGGTGAGAGCGTGGCCAATTGGGCCCCAGCGCCGATACGACGATCTAAGTGCGTCTTTACCCCGATCTCATTGCGCCCAACAAGCTTTCACCACGCTCCATACCACGCTCAACACCACGCCCGCATCACGCTTGCACTGCGCCCACTGCGTCTTTATTGCGACCAATCCGATCGCATTGCGTTCAAACGACGCTTTCACTGCGCCTAAGCAACGCTCACCGCGCCTCAACTGCGCGCCAGTCACGCTCATATAGTGCGACTTAATCACGCTCGGACGTAGTAACAGCGCGATGAAAACGTATTGACATCGTGCTGAGAACGGGGAGACAATTTTCACGCACCCGACACGCTTGCGATACGATCATTAAGTTCGTACTACGCTCGAGTTACGTGGCTACTACGCCTTCCACGTCTCTAATGCCCCCGCACTGCGCTGTCTTTCCGCCACGCTCGCACCACGATTGTTTTGAACATGCTCACAATTTGGCGACGCTCTCCACGCTCATGGTGACTGCACTGCGCTCGATCGCGATCGCAGTACGTCCAAAGACGTTCATATTGCGTTCTACGCGTTTCCACCACGCTCTTAGAGCGTAGTACCAGCGTAGTGAGATCGGAGCCTGGTGTGAAAAGGGTTTAAAAAAATGAAAAATAAGATCAGTGTGTCGTTGTGCGCCCAACTTTTGTCAGGATTTGAGAGAAGCTAGCAAGTTGACAACGAATGCACAGCGTGTTGCTAGCGCACTGCACGTATGCAGGGCGCGTATACAGAGCGCATACAGAGCGCATACAGAGCGTATACAGGGCGCACATGTTAACAAATATAACGAATGCACAGCGTGTTGCTAGCGCACGGAACGAATGGTCCGCGCATGCACCGCGCATTCAACGCACAGCCAGCGAACGGCAGCGGTCATGCATGCTGTGACAATGAGCTTGACGGTTTCGGGCTGCTGCTGCATCGTGCTCAGGAGAACTTGGAAACGGTTGGCCAGGATGCCGAAAAAATTGTCTACGACCCTCCTAGCTCGGGAAAGCCGGTAGTTCAAGATGCGCTCCGGCCGCGTTATACCCCGGAGGCTGTACGGCTTCATCATGTTGGGTCGTAGGGCGAAGGCATCGTCGCCGACGAAGAAGTAAGGCACATCCTGGTTGTCGTTGGGAAGAGGATCGGGATCAGGGAAGCCTAGACTACCATCTTCAACGCATTTATTTAGTTCAGAGGCATTGTAGATCTGAGCGTCTGATGCTGATCCCATACCGCCGATGTCTGCCCAGATGAACTTGTAATCAGCATCCACGAGCGCCATGAGGACAACGGAGTAGAACCCTTTGTAGTTGTAGTATAGGGAACCACTGTTTGAAGGACACTTGCAGTTGACGTGCTTGCCCTCAAGTGCACCACAGGTATGGGGAAAGTTCCACCTCTCCATGAACTTGTCAGATATGGCACGCCATTCCTCACGCCACTCATCACCTCATCCTTGTACTCATCGATGATGGCCTGGCACACTTCTGGGATGGGCAGGGATATGGTGTTGTGAGGCACCCTCCACCCGTAGGACATTGAGTGATACTTGCTCCCAGAGGAAATATGCCGCAGAGTGAGGGCAAGCGTCATGCCTGGGTCGACGGCCTCTCTGTAGGTTGTATTCTGCTTAGTGATCCTCGGACCCACTCTGGTTAGCAGCTCGTCGAACATCTCGGGGGGCATCCGCATGAAGTTCTTGAAGGCTGCCTGGTCTTCGTTACGGAGTTCAACAAGTAGCTGGTCATACAGGCCAAACTGTCGTCGCCTACCGATCCACGGTCGGACCCAGAACCTCCGTTAACCTCTTCTCTTTCTCCTTCTCCTGATGAGATGAACTTGGTGAAGTGCTAGTTCCATGAGGTTCTGCAGATGTTGGAGAACCGCGATTTCGTATTGTAGTCGCAGCCTGTCGGGATCCTCCATCTTCTGAGGTGGTTCTTCTAGACACGATCAGCAGGAACCTCTGTCATCACCCATGAGGGTCGGAGAAGTGATGATGAGGAGGTGGGAGCGGGACCCGTTTATATACCCCATGGCTACACGCTGCGTACACGCTAGGAACACGCTAGAAGAACGCTGGGCGCGCTACAGACTCGTTCAGCACTCGTTCAGCACGCCTATATTCGCTGCATGTTCGCTGGACATGCGTTAGAAGCACGCTAGGTGTGCGCTAGGTGTGCGCTAGGTGTTCGCTACACCTCAGCCGACGAACATACAACGAATACCCAGCGTGTGCTACGCGTATATCTGGCGTTCGTCCAGCGCGCTCTGCGCGTGTCTGGCGTCCTTCTGGCGTGTACATTTATGCGTCGAGCTCCGCGCACATTTTTGTGCATGCTCAAAAATCCCGACGCACACAGCGAATGACAACGAATGAATAGCGTTGGTCCAGCGCACTTGACGAACGAGTAACGAATGCTGACGCACACCCAGCGAAAGACAACGCACTGGCCAAAATTCCAAATTTTTCAGTGCGCGGGCCGCGAATTTTTTTCCCACAAACGGTATAACCACAGACTACCGGTACACAGACTGGACGAAACGCCAAAATGGTGTAATGCAATTGAATGGTGGCGCCGCCCAGCAAATGGAGCGGTACACTAAAAATCTGGCTGTGGTGACACACCGTGGATGTGTAACGTTGTAACATTAAAACGTCTCTATCGTTAATTATAATATTTGGACTGGAGTTTAATTATACATTCCTAAATCTAGAAGGTCAAATGTTAGTCTTCAAGTAGATTTTGCTCTATTAAACGGCTGTACATTTATTCTTACATGCAAAACGATCATCCTCACCGTATCACAGACTAATGCACAATACATCAAAATGCGTAATGTGCACAATGTATACTATGCTACAGTCTGTAGTTTAATTTATTCCTCAGTCTGTGACTGGATTTTGTGAGATGTTTGTTTTTTCTACAAACCATAAAAATAATAAAGACGATATAATTTCCACATTTTTTACTCAAATACCATTAATCACATTTATTGCTAAGAAGCTTAATCACAAGTGCTGGAGCTTCAGCAATTTACGATTCTGCTTGTTTCTAGGTTCGCAGTGCAGGAGGGTTACCGACTTCTATTAGAGATGGAACTGCATCCTTTCTTAGCCTCTTAATTTTTTTGACTTGCACTTGCGTTTTTAATAAAGGTGGAAGGGATCGGGTGAAGGAATTATGGAAAATAAGGTAAAATACAGACAGTTTGAATTTTTTATTAGCAAAATTATTCAGCATGTGTTGGTTTAGTTTTTTATATTGCCATAAACAATAATGATATACTTCAGTGCCCAGCAGTGAATATTTCTCAACCGTATTTTTCTGTTTATGTATATTTCATGAAATCAAGCCTGGTACATGTATAATACCCGTGAGTCACACGACGAGAAGCAGAGAAAGCAATGTATTTTACTAATTTCCCATACTAATAATAGTTGTATTTTTAAATAGGTACAGCATATCACATTTCAAAGCAACCAGTAATTTTAACCCTTGTCAGCTGGACACATAAATTGAGATGCCTCAAAATTATTCTCGCAAATTAGCAGATATTTGCATTGGCTGTCTTTTAACCCGTCAATGTCGGCTCTTCTTATGTTGCAGATCCACTTCCGAAGTCTATGTACATGATCATCTACATGTGTCATGTGATATGGTGTATTATTTACAAATAGCATATCGTTTTAACTGGTATTTTTCACAGAACAAAGAGCAGCAGAATTACACAGATCACCGAGCCAAGTAGTGTTTTCCCTAACCTTTAACTGTTAGCTTCACAAGATTGTATCTTGTATTAGTTTACATTAATATTATGATTACATATAATTAAACAATCAATAAGTACAGTTTCTGTTCGTGTGCACAGCAGTCAGTGAGTCACTGCATCTGTCATTGCCGTCTTAACGAATTTATTATTTGCAAACGTATATAACATGCAACACGTAATAAATCTAGTACCTATCATGCTCTGTGGGAAACTTGAAAAACGCTATATCTGAGAATATATATCTAGAATATATTATGCAAATGATTCCTGTACCGGCTTGAATATAGACACCCCCATACTCTCTGTGAATATTGAGTTTATTGACGCACGATTAGTCAATATATTAGCAAATATATGCGTACCGTAATCTCCCGTACCGGCTTGAATATAGACACTCGCGATGCCATTTCGAGTAGTTGACCGCTTCATTCGCCAGAGGCAGCACCATCAAAACGCTTAACAAGCAGGGTATACGAAGTGTACAGTCTGTGTATCCCGTTAGTCTGTGGTATTAACAGGCATCAGGCTATGCAGTGTATACGCAATCGTAATCGTTATCGTCATCGTTATCGTCGGTGTTTCGTACACGTTAGTGGTGACGTAATAAAGCTTCGAAGAGACAGATTCTGTTGGTAACGCATACATCCTAATTTCGTTGTCTACATCCTACAGGGCTTGATCTCGTAATACTACATACGTACGTGTACGTACTCGTACTATATAGTATAGCACTTCGCTCTGTCGCAGGAGGAAGGAGCAAAGGGCTATATTACTAGAGCTATACGTACTCGTTGACGCTAGACTGAGCAAAAAGTAAACAAACATTTGTTATTAAACGACACATGTGTTACTGTTAGCACTTGTCTACATTTGAAAATACATGTACACAAAAAATTGCAATTAAATAGTTAGTATATATATAGTAAATTTTATATTAATGAGTAAAATGTGTGTTTTAAGTTTTTCATGGTAAATACATCAGAAAACTTTTTGTTCAGTTTAGCGTCAACGAGACTCGAGTACGAGTACGTGTAGCTCTAGTACTATAGCCCTTCGCTCCTTCCTCCTGCGACGAAGCGAAGGGCTATTGTACGAGTTCGTGTATACGTACGTATGTAGTATTACGAGAGCCCAGACCCTCTCATAGAGATGAAAATAACACATTTGCACTAAGAATTGCAGTTAGTAGAATAGTGATATTATATGTTGTATTAATGAGTAAAATATGTGTTTTTCATGGAAAATACATCAGAAAACTTACTTATCTAGCGGTCATAAACCAAAACAAACATATACAAATGGCGTTTGTTCTCTTGTTTTGAAGGTTTTCTTCAGTCAAAGCAAATCAAAGCAGCCAATCAGAAGGCGCTAAATTCTTCGCTATGTTATACCGTTTGGGGAAAAAAAATTCGCGCGCGGGCCGTGCGTCGTGTATGTGTGACTGGCGCATAAGAGGCGCGACCACTATTAAATCCTCCATAGGATCCTATACTTAAGAATTATATTTCAGGTGCTGAAAAATAGTATTTCGACCGTTTTCGGCCGAGTGACAACATTTAAAGCTAGGTAGCCATGTACATCAGCTGTGCACCATTACAGTTATGATATATGTTGTCTGGCGTTTTAAGAAAATATCGCGAATTTACTAACCGACACCACATTTGTGCTCGAAAAACAGTCAGAATTCGTTTTAAATTAGCAGTAACCATCCACCCATCTCCATGTGCATGTCATTGCCACACACGATAGCCAGCCTAAATAATGCAACCACAAAACATTGCGTCAGCTTTAATGCACGAGATGCCGGCCCTCCGATTGGTCAGCCGATGACGCGTCACATCCTCTGACCTAACAGGGTAATAAACCGGTAGTGATTTAATAGTCGTCACGTGTCATAAGGCATATGGACGAATCATTAATAAAAAAAACGACAGTGACAGACGTCTGGTCATATGACTCCAAAGAGCTGAGAGAGATATCTCAAAAAGTTATGGACGGATTTTGATGAAATTGTTTGGACGGGTTGGTCTTGGGCCAAGAACCAATCGATTAGATTTTGGTGGTGATCCGGAACAGATCTGGGTTCAGGATTCTTTTTATTATTTTTTTTTTATGGAGAAGACTTCGGACGCATTCAAAATTTATAAAAATACAAACAAACAAAAAAACACAATCCTCGATCTTTTTTTCAAATTTCTGAAAATTTCATCAAACACTAAATTGGGCGTACCAGCAAGATGGGGGGACTGTTACGTTGTGACGGAGGTCTGCTATCTCCCAATTGCTCTTGCTGTTTTATATTAACCAGTACGCACGGGGTACGGGCACCTCCGAAGGTCTATCTCTGAAGCTGTCGATTGGCTCACTTGAAAACACGATGAACAGTCATGTCGTCGTAGCGTCCGGGTACATGGTGAGTATGTTTGACTTCATCTATCGTTCGTGCAAGACATTTTTCTGTGGCATGATGCAGTGCGTTCGTGAATCAATGCCGTCACTTACTATGCATACTTAATTATTATATGCTTCTATGAGTATCGTCTCTGATATATCCAACAGCATGTGATGCGTTTTTTTAAACAAAAGATACTCATCCACGATCCAAGAGAATGGCCAGATTTTTCCAACGGGGGAATTGTGATCAGCCCTGGTTACGAATACTTTATCGGCGTCACACAAGAACTGGTGAGCTGGATTTATACTCAGCCGAGTTAAGGTTATCTTATATATATATAAAGTTGTTCAGCCGAATTAGTCTGTTCGCGCATAACTAGTGAATTACGTAGCTTAGCGGAAAACTAAAAATATATTCAGAATCACCATGTCTGGGAGATGGTTCTGGCTGAAACAAGTAAATTAAAAATTAAAAAAAAGAAAAAAAGTTAAAAAGAATTCTATTTGTCAATAGATGGCGGTGCGTACAGCCTAACATCTCCAACGTGTTAATCATGTTCTGTGGCCGAATGGATAAAGCATCGGACTCCAAAATCATTGATTCTAGGTTCGAATCCCACCTTGGGAAATTCTGTTTCTTTACTTTTGGACTGTTTAGTATGTACTTTTGCCACTTCACCGTTAATTTCAAAATTTAAAATTTTTTACTACATTTAAACGTTTAGTAAAAATCCAGAATAAACTATGGTAGATGATAATAATAGCGCAAACTGACGGGAACACTTCACGGAAGCCTATGTAAGTTACAGATCAAATATTATTATATTTTTTACATAATTTTATTTTATTATTTTTACTTTTTTATTTTTTTATTTTAATGTTTTTTATCTTTTTGAGGTTCTATTATTTTTATCTGTTGGGGGATGGATGCATGAGAATGGAGATTGGCATGCGATGGCATGGGACTGGCCGATGGGATGCATGCACATGGCGATGGAATAGGCACTGGCATGGCACTGCCATAGCAATAAGCATCGGGATGGGATGCGAGGTGTGTTGGGATGGGATGGGATGGCATGGCATGGCATCGGATGTCATTGGATGGCATGGAATGGGATGGATGGATGCATGCATGAATTAGATAGATAGTGAGATTTTTTTGGATATATTTCTTAACCAGGCGGTCACCAACTAGAGTAACGCCACTTTTTCCCCGCGGCAACGCCGAGGTATCCGCAGCTTTTCATTTTATGTCTTTTATCTTCTTGATTTCTTATTATTTTTTACTGTTTGGCATGGGATGTGGGGATGGATGCATGCATGGGCATGGGGATGGAATGGGGATTGGGATGCGGATGCAAGATGGAAAAGGAGCGGATGGGATTTGAGGAGGCAGCTGGAATGGAGATGGAGATTCGGTGCGATGGGATGGGAGCGGCTGCGAGGGGATTGAAATGGGGATGCATGGCATGGACATAGCATGCGCATGGCATGGTTGGGCATCGGCATGGCCATGGCATGGCATGGGCATGCATGGGCGGGCATGGCATGCGATGAAGATGGGATGGGATGGGATGGGTGATGGAGGGGAGAGGATGGGATGGGATGGGATGGGATGGGATGAGATGGATGGGATGGGATGCATGGCCATGGGAAGCGGATGGATGGATGGTGCACGGATGGCATCACTGGATCGATTATGATAGTTAGATTTTTTGGGGTTATTTTTCTTTCACACAAGCAGGTCACCAAACTGGAGTAACGCCATGCATTGTCCGGATATCACTGCCACGGTATCCGCTAGTTATATATATTATATTATATATTTATATATATTGTTTTCTATACTTTTAATGTTATCAACTTGTAATTTCACGTGAATGGAATGTCGGCGTTCAAGCGGCCAATTCTGTCCATTGTCATGTGCACTGTCCAGTTTGAATGTATGTCTTCGGAAATGAGTAAGAACGGTCAGTAGGGAGCGGGGGGGGCGGGAACGGTAGATGTAGTGGATGTAATTTGCCCCAGGCTAAACAATGATAAAAAAGTTCGCCAAACATTTTTCACCGACAGCGCAGTAGAATCAACGAATTAATTAGTGCCCCTTATAGTGATCAATAAGATTTAGAGAAGCAGCAGCACCAGTATCGCATTTATTTAATTGTCTATTCTTAACAAGGTTCCATTGTACAGATTATACCAGAGAACGCTGTCAACGTGCTATGATGTGCCTTGTGGTTTTTCTACGTATTTTATGCAAGCAATGTGCGTTGTGTTCCGCTCATGCGTATGTGACAAGCAGCCTGCTTACTGCTAGCCATCTCATGACAAATACGGACATAATACGCATATTACTCTCTCCTATGACACTATTTGGATTCTTCCTATGACACATATGTTGTTTCTTGCGCGCGATCTAGAGGTTTAGCGCTATTATGAACGCAAGCAGTGAATTTCAGCTGATTAGAAAGGCGAGAACGAGTATGACTCGCCCATATGTGTCATAGGAACAATTTCCTATCACAAATAGTGTCATTAGGCGAGCGTATAATGCGGTATGTCGTTTTGCATGAGATGCAAGGAACATGTGGTGAAACAAGGAGCGAGAGAGAGAACAAAGGAAAGCGCGAGCGTTGCGTGCGTGCGTGCCGTGCGTTGCGTGGTGCGTTTTGTGTCTGCGACTAGTGCGTGCATACATGTATGATGGTGTGGCCGCGCGTGGGCGTGACAGCGCGTATACAGAATGGGGGCAGGTCGGTCACATTCATGCCTCCATTACGAATAAATAATATTAATATTAAAGAAATAATTATTATATATAAAAATATTAATATTAAAGGAAAAATAAATTATTATAAATTAATATATATTAAGGTAAATAAATATTATTTATTAAATAATATTAATATTAAAGGAAAATAAATAATATTATATAAATAATATTGATATTAAAGCGAAAATAATAATGATTAATATAAAAATATTAAATATAAAGGAAAATAAACAGTTAATATGAACGGGCAGCATTGAGACACAAATTACAGACAGATATTATACGGCAGTACGGTCCGCGCTGTAACAACGCAGCGAATGGCAATAGTACGTTCCAATTTAGAACGCTTTGAAGCGCGTTACCCACTCATAATATGGTTAGGCTACTTTGGCTGGACTACTGGTATTTAATCCGGGATAGCGCTACACGCAGTGAAAATTTCAATCTGGGTGGTGTAGACCACGCAGTAGAACATGTAGGGTCAAATTTGCGGACTATAAGTTGCAGCGTATCTGTGCCTGGGCTTCACATGTGTTGGTTTGGCATAAAAATGCTATAAAAAACAGTCGAATTAATAAACTGAATTGCTCACACGTATCTTTTGTAAGAAGCCGGAAATGTGGATGAATCGTGCGCGAAAGGTTAATACAGAAAACTGGAGCTCTACCGAGATTACACGATGAACAACGTTTGTAGGGTCGAAACTAAACACGTTAGGTAAACGTTGCAACTGCAGACTGCCATAATGAAAGATCAGTTCCCAAAGAGTAAACAACGTAATGATACTAATGTTATATAAATGCAGATGATGCATAGGATAACACTGCATTTGCTACGCTGTGCATGTGTGCTGCTGCTGCTGCTGATGATTGATTCTGTGACTGCTGCTGCTGCTGCTGCTTGCTGAATGATGATGATGATAATACAGATAGATACATAGAATCATAAATAATAATAAATAATAAGCATAACAAAACGCCACATTTTATCTATATGTAATTATAACTATAGTATAATATAAGAGAATATTTATTTAATATACGTAGGTCCTACAGGTAGTATTTTGCAGTTATATTGCGTCGTTTGTTTACAGGAAATACTCCCTATTGTACTCTCGCCCAGTATGAATGCGCAGAGGAATGTGCTAGTAATCATTATAATAGTTTGCAAATATTATGCAATCTGCCATCGTGCGACGTACATCTCAGAATCATGCTCTGCACGTTCAATTGATATGCTAAGCTTTGATGGACCCTGACTGTCTATCCGCTTCTTCTGGTGTTGGTACCGCATTGTGTGCCTGTGAGAGAATTTGGTTTGTGTGATGTGATGTGATGTGTGTGTGTGTGTGTGGTGTTGTGTGTTGGGTGTGTGTGCATGTGTGTGATTGTGTGTGTGTGTGTGTGTGTGTGTGTGTGTGGGGGTGTGTAGTGTGTACTGATGTGCGATATTATATGTGCCCGTGTGTGTGTGGGTGTGCTGTGGTGGTGTGTGTGCTGTGTGTGTGTGATGTGTGTACGTATAGTATGTGATGTGTGACGCGCGCGTGTGTGATGTAGTGGGTTGCGCACGCCGCATGCGTGTAGGTGGAGTGGTACGACAGTGGAGGAGGTTTGTTTGACCCATAACTCGGCGTCGTTGCCTGTGGTATTGTTGCCAGACGATCTCTCATCTGTACACGTGAAATTCACTTGCCGTCCCGGGCGATGCGTGAATTGTGGGGAACAATGAACAGCCATTATGGCAGAATTGGCAGCTGTCACTGCCAACATAACTGCTAGGGAGAAACAAGGTTGCGCACTTAGTTTTTGAGATGTGGGGCAGCGCTTGGCCGTACTATTTGGTTCGGCTTTGCTTTCCTTCACCGCGCCTGCCATTTGCTTATAGAGCGCCTGCGCGCGCCAACACATACGCACGCACAGCACGCAACGCACACACACATCACACACACAGCACCACACACACACACACACACACACACGCGCGCACACACACACACACGTTAAGGGCAAGACAATTAAGACTGAATCAATATGGTATGAAATAGCAGGTTTAATAATTTTAGTCGTCTACAGACCACAAAGTCAAAAAAAGGATTACTTCCTTAAACATTTCGAAACTAAGATCGAGCATGCCACAATTGTAAATAAATAGCTTATGATAGTGGGAGATTACAATATAAACCTATTGAACCCAAGTAGCTATGATTACAAGAGATAACCTCGATAACCTCGACTCGATAGGGAAATATTGTAGTTGTCGTAGTGTGGGTCCTGCCCTTGGATTAAAGATCCACGACAAGCAAAAAAGAAGTAGTTAGGGTATGGTGTGTCCAAAAGTTAGGGTGGTAAGCCCGTTTAATACTCTGAACAAAATTAATAGCAGGAAGGAACATATACGGAAAAGCCCCTGCAATGTAGCACAAGAAAACTAATAAATACATGATATATGTACAGTAATCTCGTTTTTACATAAAATCTGCATCAATAAGATAGCTACACAATCCAACATAGCTTCAAAACAAATTACTTCATTGTACAATTGATACCCGAAGTCTCCGCCAATCCCTTGACACCCGGACAGGCCTCCTCTCGAATAGCACACTGTACACTGATATCTACGATAAATCAGTCCTACATTCTCACCACTCTGAATAATAAAACTCTCCGGTTGTAAATTAAACTAAACCTAAATTCATACGGCATACACGTATTGGCACACGTTCGTTGATATACACGTCAAACCTCTCGTATTTAAATCAAAACGTGCCTTTTAAACAAACATTGTTATTCCAACAAATTTATAAGAGATTAAACTTACGCTTCTCCAAACAATCTGAAAACGGTGTGTCGCACAATACTATACAAAGCACACTGTCTCGCATGCATACTTAACACCTTAAGTCTACGCCGAATACTCTCCCACGTGACTATAGACCGGAAACCCAGGGGGGCCAGCCTAGCTGGACATGCGCCTAAAGGTGGATATATGTTTCCATGAAACCGACTGATCGCGTGATGTCAGTGTACGTCAGTGTGACGTCAGTGGCTAGCCACCACCATAGACCAATCACGTACGCACATCCATGTATGCATATAGGGCACATCCATAATATATGTTATACGAGCGAACCATAATAGCGCAGCGCGTAAGGCGCCGAATGTTACTTCTTGAGGTGGTTTGTTCGAATCCCACCTGTTTATTTTTTTAATTTTCGTATTTTTCTATCTTTATCCATTTAACTATTTTTTCCCAATTAACGCAAATATTTACATGATTTATTTACAATTTTTTATAAAATTATTTTTTTTTAAATAAATTAAATGTATTAGTGTTAATTAAATTTAATTAGGGTTAGGGTTAGGGTTAGGGTTAGGGTTAGGGTTAGGGTTAGGGTTAGGGTTAAGGTTTTTGCATCAGGTTATGTGCGTGACGTACACTGACGTCACGCGATCAGTCGGTTTCATGGAAACATATACCCACCGCGTCTAAACAGAGGAATTGCTCCGACCTGTGATTGGAAGATAAAAATAGACCCCGCCCACTCCCGCCGCATACGCTATGCTATGACCGGTAGGAACGTGTACTAACTGTCATATGGAGCGAACGATTTGAGTTACATTTCTATAAATTCTAGCTATTATAGACACATGTCTCTTTCTGCACGCCTTAATCTCTGTAAATTTCGAGTCTATTGAAGCGCAATTAATCTAATTAATTAGCAAATATGCACGCGCGGCTATGACCGGTGAAACGAAACGTCACGAATTCTATTTTTATCCTCAAAAAATGAAAAAGTGGGCGGGGTCTATTTTTATCCTCCAATCACAGGTCGGAGCAATTCCTCTGTTTAGACGCATGTCTAGCTGGAAAGGAAACCATTTTTCATGTATATAGCAATGATTCCTGTACATACCCATGTAAGGAAATGTAAGTCTGCCGGGCACCCAGTTGTGGGTGTGGTCAGTGAGGTCATTTGAAAGGCACCCCGAAATTGAGCTAGATTAGCTAGAGAGGAAACTCTATGAAACCTATTGGAAAATGTTCGGCACGGTCACGGTCCCAGGTATCATGAATGAACACTCCCAGCATTTTTCAGTGGTGGGGCGTATCAGCCAGACTTACATAACCGGGACCCTAAAATTTAGCTAGACTAGCTAGAAAGGAAACCTTCTGGAACCCATTGGAAAATGTTTGGCATAGTTCCATGTATCATGGATGGCCACTGCCAGAATATTTCAGTGGTGGGTGTATCCGCCAGACGCCCCCAAATGCCACACCCCTAAAATTTAGCTAGATTGGCTTAAAAGAAACCCTTCTGAACCCCGTTGGAAAATGTTTGGCATAGTCCCAAGTAGCATGAATGGCCGCTGCCAGAATTTTTTACTGGTGGGGTGTGCCCACCAGCCGCCCCCAAAATATGCCCCCACTCGGGCCCCCATTATTTAGCTAGATTAGCTGGAGAGGAAGCCACTAATCCATCGACCATGTTTGCTTATCAACTGTCTTTTTATGTTGTTGATTTGCAGATAGCTGGAATCTTCCAACAAATCTCCAGTGTACAAAACATTCGATTTGATGAAACAGCATTTTCTCCTAATATAAAGCAGTTTCTTTTCGACCACTTCATTTCTCATATATTGTATATAGTGTCTTCAAAATCATGCGGACAAGAGAAATCACCTCAGCAGTTTCTCTCATGAAGCCATACGGCAAATAAATCACAATAAAAATCAGGTATTTTATCGCAAGAAAAGAAAACACAATTTGGCATACATTTACAATTCCAAATCACATCAATGCCTCCAAATTTAGCAATCCGGTAATCAAACATAACTTTCTATTCTTAATTTACATTCAGTACGCAAATAGATACGGATCTATTTTCATATTTATCAAATTTAGTTCAAATGTCAACCATATTCAAACCAGTATGTTTAATGGCATTTATCACATTTGATTTCTTAACTTTAATACCTGCAGACCCCCAAAGAAAGTGAACAAATATGAATACAAGTTGTTTAATTAAAGTGCTCAGACATGTCAATATTTGAGCTGTATATCGAAAAACTTTGGATCGTAATAGCCTATAAAAATTGTTGTGTCCTACAAGAATTCCCCGTCTTCCACCTCCAAATCAGAGTCTTCATCACTACATGCTTCACCATTTAAATCGCTCAGTACTTTCAACTTAGAATATGTCTCATAATTCTGTCACCTTCAACCTTCATGTGCTCTGGATTATAATTGACATTTATAAAACGTAATAAATGTGTTCTGTTTTTGGCACACAGCTCAATGATATCCGGTTGGTATTGCTAACACGCGCGTAACGTCACAAGACATAGATATTCGCGGATTCTCCATACCTGCAGGCGTAAGTTCACTTAACACTATTATTTTATAGTGTAATGGATTCCTATTTCTCCACCTAACGGGCTATTTGACTACTACCATTGGCCGTGGTATAGGTCCGGTTGCCGTTGTCGCCGCGCACCCTGACAGGGCCATTACTCCCCGTCCGTTACGATTCGATCACAAGGATCGCGACAAGGCAGATGCAGCCAAACACCCGAGCACCGAGAAAAGGGGGGGGGGGTTCCGGTCGTCCAGTGAGAGATACGGAGGGAGGGGATGCCGGTCACGAAGTGAGAAGTGAGAAGTAGGAAGTAATAAGTGGGAAGTAATAAGTATTTATTCGGTAACGCGTGGTAAACAAGCAGTTAACACATTAACCAATTACACAGCAACAGCAGCACGTTTGCTCCGAGCCAGACTCGAGTCATCATCGCGCGCGATTCGACGCGTCAGACCATCACGCCACCATAACACGCGAACTAATAATCACTACGTGCGATTTAAACACCAGAGCCTATACATCACAAATACGTTCGGATAACAGATTACTTCGCTATACCGTAGACTGTTTAACGAGCGTCGTCCTCGCGGTGGCGACCCCTGGTGTACAAAATATGCGAAAGCTCGGTTCGCTGGGCAAATGCAAATTGTTGAGAAAAACCTGCGATTGTCAGCGTGAGCTTCTGTAGTCTGTAGTAACGTGAGTGTAAGCACCCCACCGCACACGTCAGCTATATTATTACACCATCAGCTAACAACACGCCAGCTATATTATTACCCCATCAGCTAATAGCACACGCCAGCTATATTATTACACTATCAGTATAATACAGCCATCTATATTATTACCCCATCAGCTAATAGCACACGCCAGCTATATTATTACACCATCAGCTAAGAACACACGCCAGCTATATTATTACACCATCAGCTAACAACAAACGCCAGCTATATTATTACCCCATCAGCTAATAGCACACGCCAGCTATATATAATTACACCATCAGTGTAGGCCTACAGCTACATACACATACTTGCTACAGCATACATCTACAGCAACATACAGCTAATAACGCATACAGAACACTAATAGTAATACACTATATGAATGTCTCAGTCTGACATATTCCAAACACGCTGGTAACGAATTTATCTCTACATTGAGGCTACAGACGTACAGTATACATTCCGTACATAAATCCTACATATATCCGTATATGAAAACAGAATTCTACAGTATTCCGTACATTCTCTACAGTATACATACCACACTAGTAGTAGTACTAGTACCGTACGCGCACTACGAAGCACTGATACCACAAATCCCGAACACTCTAGTAATTATGCACATATATGCACGATTGATTACGGACACATTCTAAAACGCAGCTGCTCTCCCATAACCTTCGGCGTGTCTCCGCCTTTTCGCGCCGTTTTCTGCCTATTGTTTTTACGATGCCGGGCTCTGTTCGCGGAGGGTACACACAAATTATTTATTGCGGGACACCCCCCCCCCTAGCGCCATCTCTCGTGAGATAAAACTATAACACCCGCTACAGAAACGCACGATCCTAAAAGCGAATTTGCTACACTCCCCCAACTTAAAATTGGAGAGCCCCTGCTCAATTCATGCCCAAAGTCCTATGACATGAAGGATTCCCCACGAAGAGGCAGAGACTTACGAGGCCTCTGTCATAATGTCCCCTCGACTTAAACTGAAGAATTCTGATGACACACAGATGTCCGGCTACCGGTTCGCCGCCGGCCGAACATCATACAACACATTTCCACCAAACCAAAACTGCTAAACTATAAATACGGGAGAACAAATCCAACGTTGCAAATGTACGATCCGCTAAAAACAAGGGGCAATCGCCCAGCGGTAAACATTTAAACTAATTACGGCACAGGGTGCTTAATGGTCCCTGGCACTATGTGAGGCTTCTCCCTCGCTGTG
The DNA here is from genome assembly GCF_000485595.1 of Priapulus caudatus. Lineage (NCBI taxonomy): Eukaryota > Metazoa > Priapulida > Priapulimorpha > Priapulimorphida > Priapulidae > Priapulus > Priapulus caudatus. The sequence goes on from NW_014577580.1 coordinate 177,850, forward strand.
ACGAGGCCTTTTCCAGGTCCACGGGATAGTGGAACGTCTGGAGTCGACGGCGATTCGGTAGGCTCCCTGGCCCCGAGAACTCGCTCGCCGATGCTCCCCCGCTCCCCTCAGCGGGCGTTAAACACAATCGCCAATCGCCGTGGCTTGACTTGGCTCCCCTCGTGAACTTGATGGGCGACAGTTCCGTTGCCGCGCTCGACTGACGCCGCGGGACCTTTCTCCCGAGTCTCCCAGGCATGGCGAGGTAGCTCGGGACAGGAGGTCAGCGTGACCCGACTCCCCGCGGTCAAATTCTTCGACCTCACGCCCGTTAGTCGTCCGCCCATCATCGTCGCGGGGTTGTCTCGGCCTCCTTGTCAACTGTGGACTGGGCCGCCTTCGCGCGAATGACCCAACCCCACGTTCGGTGAGATTTTCTCTCTGCGCCGATCGCCTTCTGCTCACGGTTCTCATCCGCTTGGCATTCCCCGCCCGGCAGTCAGTGCTGTCGGCTGTCCTTCCCGGTTCGTTGTCGGTGAGCCCATCCTCCACGGCTCCCTGTCCTGCACCAAGCGCAGAACTCGTCCTGGGGCTACTCGGCAACCCCTTCCGTGACAGTCTGGTCATCTTCTGACCGTCGCTGCAGCCGTCTCCTGCCGTCAGACGTCTGGCAAACTCTCATCACTCATTCTACCTTTTTATCCCTCGGATGTTGGAACCCGTAGTATTGTGGCGGCCGCGCCAGTCGCCGCCGTTGCGTCTCCTGGTCGCCCATACTGGCCCATCCGTGCTGCCGGTACTCACGGTCCATCCTGTCCATCGTCTTTTCAGGCTCGTGGGCATTGGTCATCATCCGACTGCTGCGGTGCGGGCAAAGGGGGCAAGGCCCTGGAGGCTTCCGTGGTGCCTTGACCTGACTCTTCATCATCAGTGTCGGCCGTCCAGCGGTCGACGGACATTCCACTTATTCCTTCCACGGTTTCCTGCCCTTCCTCCTCGTCTGCGTCCGCCGTTTGGGCGGGCCAACCCGGTTGGCCTCGTCCAGCCTCCCCATCTGGGAGTCGCGCTCGGGTGCACCGTCCTTCCCTTCGTCGGTCCCTCTTCCGTCGCCTGGATCCATCTCAGCGAACCCTCGTCTTTCACGACAAGGTACGGGCCCGTCCAAGGCCGGCCTAACTTTACATTTTCGAGCGGGTAAAAGTACCACACCCAGGTGTTGGTCGTCAGGGCCGATGGTTGGACGCGCTTGTCGTAGCCTTGCTTCTGGCGTTCCGCCGCACGACCGAGGTTCTTCCTCGCTCGCTCATAGGCGTCACGGGTGGCGCCGCATACCCACTCACTGTACTCGTTGGGGCACGCCGGGATGTCTCTGCCTCAGCATCCCCGTCATCTCCGGCTGTGCTGTGGGTGGAGGAGGTAGTTCCGCTGGGATTTCCGCAACGCACTGTTCCGACGTTGTCGTCGGCGCGGACCATTCTTTGGTCGGCGGGCATCTCGCTTATCTCCTCAGCGGGTTCCTGCCTATCCTTCACTACGTCCTCACGTGGCTCAGCCTCCTCGTACTCTCTGTCTTAGCATCCCCGTCATCTCTGCCTCAGTATCCCCGTCATCTCTGCCTCAGCATCCCCGTTATCTCCGGCTGTGCTGTGGGTGGAGGAGGTAGATCCGCTGGGATTTCTGCGATGCACTGTTTCGACGTTATGTCGTCGGCGCGAACCATTCCTTGGTTGGCGGGCATCTCGCTTATCTCTTCAGCGGGTTTCTGCCTATCCTCCACTACGACCTCACGTGGCTCGTCGCACCCACTCCTCGTATTCTGCCGCTTGCGCGTGCTCTGCCGCCGCCGCCAGCTCAACCCCGCGCGCTACCAGGGCGGCGTCGGCGTCTCTTCCAGTTGAGGAGTTTCGTCTCGAGGGTCATCGCTTCGGCCTTGATGAACTCGAGCTCTACCTGCTCTGCCTCAATGAGATGGTTGCCTCGCTCGCCTTCTCCGGGGGTCTCTGCTTTCTCTCGCAGCAGAGACAGCTCCCTCTCCGCCTCGGCAAGTCTCGCTACAGCGCCCTCTAGCGCCGCCTCCCTCTCGGCGATGGAGAGATCCTTCTCCTTCAGGCGGCTCTCCAGCGTGCTCACCGCGGCTTCCTTCTCGCTCAGCTCCTTCTGCAGGCCGGACAGCGAGGCTTCCTTCTCACTCAGCTCCTTCTGCAGGACGGACAGCCGGGCTTCCTTCTCGCTCAACTCCTTCTGCAGGCCGGACAGCGAGGCTTCCTTCTCACTCAGCTCCTTCTGCAGGCCGGACAGCCGGGCTTCCTTCTCGCTCAACTCCTTCTGCAGGCCGGACAGCGAGGCTTCCTTCTCACTCAGCTCCTTCTGCAGGCCGGACAGCCGGGCTTCCTTCTCGCTCAACTCCTTCTGCAGGCCGGACAGCGAGGCTTCCTTCTCACTCAGCTCCTTCTGCAGGCCGGACAGCCGGGCTTCCTTCTCGCTCAACTCCTTCTGCAGGCCGGACAGCGAGGCTTCCTTCTCACTCAGCTCCTTCTGCAGGCCGGACAG
>NW_014577580.1:180388-184620 GCF_000485595.1 Priapulus caudatus
TATATATATATATATATATATATATATATATATATATTGTATTGACAGTTGAGCATTTATCCCGCTTACTCTCTCTACCCACTTTCTCTCTCTCCCCCCTCTCTCTCTCTCTCTGAATATCTCTCCCTCACTCTCTCCCTCTCTCTCACGCGCGCACGCTGGTCCCTTCCTTTTTCTCTATCTCTCTCGTGCGCGCCGGTCGTAGGCCAAGAACATTTTCTCCGGTCGTTCTCATGGGTTCAAACTATGCGGGCGGGCCGACGGTACGTGTGCATACTGAAATCGGATATACATATACTTCACTTTGCTCGCAGCATCGCGACACGAATCGCAGCTATGCTAATGTACAGGAAAATGGCGCTCCGACGTCGGTCGCCGTTGACTGCCAAGATAATATTCTTCGGCCGTTCTTATACGTTCAAACTGGAGCCGGGCAGGCTGACAGCACGTGTGTTTGGTAAAATCGGTAAGAAAAAGTAGACAAGCAAAGCTGGCCGATGGGTCAGTGGTTTCCTCTCCAACTAATCTAGCTAAACAATGGGGGCCCTGGTGGGGGAATATTTGGGGGCGTCTGGTGGGCACACCCCACCAGTGAAAAATTATGGCAGCGGCCATTCATGATACTTGGGACTATGCCGAACATGGTCCAATGGGTTCCAGAAGGTTTCCTTTCCAACTAATCTAGCTCAATTTTAGGGGTGGGGCATTTGGGGCATCTGGCGGTTACACCCACCACTAAAATGTTCTGGAACTGGCCATTCATGATACCTGGGACTATGCCGAACATTTCCCAATGGATTCCAGAAGGTTTTCATTCCAGCTAATCTAGCTCAATTTTAAGGGTGGTAAATTTGGGGGCGTCTGGTGGACACACCCCACCAGTGAAAAGTTCTGGCAGCGGCCATTCACGATACATGGGATTATACCGAACATTTTCCAATGGGTCCCAGAAGGTTTTCTTTCCAGCTAATCTAGCTCAATTTTGTACCGAGGTACCGGTTTTGTAAGTCTGGCGGATACACCCCACCACTGAAAAATTATCTCAGTGTCCATTCATGATACCTGGGACCATGGCGAACATTTTCCAAATGGTTCCAGCTAATCTAGCTCAATTTTGGGGGTGCTTTTTAAATGACCCCGCTGACCACACCCGCCACCGGGTGCCCGGCAGACGTCAATTTTCTTACATGTACATGAATCAGTGAGGTATCATTAAGTGAGGTGTCCGTTCACTCGAGGTCCGATAAAGCGCGGGTACCATTGTATTCTCGTATATACCATGTTCTTATATTATTTGTACGTTTTCTGCCAGCTCGATTTTGGAATATCAACCTCTACTCGAATTGCAGCCCTAGCTGCGTTGCCGGTTGTAACGAGACCGACTTTATAGAGAGTATATCGCATGCGTACTACCCGGCACCACATCTGCTCGAATTTGGAGCGGAATACTTCAACGATTCGCGCCTCCTACAGGAAGATGTCACGACTGCCTTGCGGTACGTCAGGTCATTTCGATGACGTCCTGGTTTGTTTGTTTGTTTCGTTTCGATTAGAGGTATTTACAGGCGTAAAATTGTTAATTCTGGCGTAGAAAGAAGAGATGAGAAGCACTTATAAGCGTTTCTGTAATTCTGTTGACAAGTCGCTGAGAGTACAAAGCAATGCGCAAGTAATAGATAATAAATAATAATAATAACAACAACATTATAATAATCATGATGATAATATTAATAATAATAATAATGAACATATTAGCTCAATAGCGTTAACGGAGTTGAGATATACGAAAGAACACAGTGATAGATGAATTATAAAATTCCGCTTCTGAATATATTGACCGAACAAAAATAATATTGTTACTCCGCTTGTGCACGTGCGTGCGCGTGTGTGGGCGCGCGTGCAGGTGTGTGGGCGTGCGTGCGGGTATGTCTGTATGTATGGGTCTGCGGACGTGCACGTGTGTATGGGAGTGTGTGCGGGTATGTCTGTGTGTGCGTGCGCGCGCTTGTGTGCGTGCGCGTGTGCGTGCATATGTGTTCGTGTGTGCGTGCATGCGTGCGTGCGCGTGCATTGGCCACAGAATCAACTATTCAATTTTTCTCGCTCAGGAAAAATGCACTGGGGATAAGGATCTTCTACGAGACAATGTTCATCAATGTCGCCAACCTCAACTTCGCGTACAGTTATAAAGAATTTTTCAGTAAGTGACCTGATCTTAGATCTCTACAACATCGTTCTACAAGTGTTGCGACTAGCTGGTAGTAAAATCTTACACAAAACAATGATTGCATTCCAACAAAATCGTTGCCTACGCTCATCAAAAGACGTGAGCATTGAAAGCAATATCAAATGTAAGAAATCAAATATAATCATAATCAATTATAAATATATAATCAAATGAAAGAAATCTGCTCAATAATTGCTTACTGCTACTTACTAGATTACTTACTATAGAAACCATTATCTACGCTTACTGATCTCTGCTACGTGTGCGCCTGCGTTCTAGTACAGTTACTGTCAGGTATCGTGTATCATTGCAGGTGACCTGGGTGGAGCGATGGGCTTACTTGCTGGGGCAAGCGTTCTCAGTATTTACGAAATTTTCGATGCTTGGCTCGTCTATTACTTGAGGAAGATCAAGAAGGATAAATCACAAGGAACGTCTGGAGTTAGTGATCTTCGTGGAATGCCTCACTGAAATGCCTTCATCGTAGTCAATATTGGGGCTCGCGAGGTGTTGGGGACAGGGCGTGGCTCCATATATACTTTATATAACATCCTACATGCTCTGCTCGCTCGCGCACACTTCCTTCTCACTCAGCTTCTTCTGCAGGCCGGACAGCGAGGCTTCCTTCTCACTCAGCTCCTTTTGCAGGCCGGACAGCGAGGCTTCCTTCTCATGCAGCACCTCTTCGAAGCTGGTTATAGAAGCTTCCTTCCCAAGTAGCTCCTCCTTTAGGCTGGAAACAGTAGCTTCTTTTTCGTGCAGCTACTCTTGGAAGCTGCTCAGGGAGACTTCCTTTTCGCTCAGCACTTCCTCTAGAAGACAGTGCTCCTCGAGAACCTCCTGCATGTCGCGCAGCGTCGGCTTCCGACGGTCGCCGCCACCGTGTGGAACCACCTCATCAGCCGATTCGTCTGCACTTGACAAGGATTGATCGCTCTCATAATACAGGCGTGAGGTAGCGGAGGTGGTGGACGTGATGCTCTCTGCATCCGAAACTGCCTCCGCATCACGCATGATTGTCACAACCTTACGCTTCTTGCCTTCTTTCTTTGTCTTTTGAAATTTCACCAGCAGCTCACGACCGGCTGCCAACTTTCATTTTCTCTCCTCGTCTTCCATCTCAAACACTGTCCTCTGAAACTTCGCTAGCAGCTCACGACCGGCTGCCAACTTTCGTTTTTGCTCCTCGTGTTCTATCTCTAATACGCCATATCTTCTTCTCTCCTCCTTTTACTAATGCGCGAACAAATGGTGTCTGTTTGGTCCCATCCAACGCCTTGCATCTCCAACTCGGCTCCGACTGTCTGGCGTGTCGTTCGTCGTCTCGCCATCACATCGCAATCTCGGGTTACGGCACCACTGTAACGGATTTGCTATTCCTCCACCTAACCGGCTACTTGACTACTACCATTAGCCGTGGTATAAGTCCGGTTGCCGTTGTCGCCGCGCACCCTGACAGGGCCGTTACTCCCCGTCCTTTACGATTCGATTACAAGGATCGAGAGCACTGGACAAGGCAGAGGCAGCCAAACACCTGAGCACCGTGAAAAAGGGGGGTTCCGGTCGTCCAGTGAGAGATACGGAGGGGGGGGGGTATACTAGCCACGAAGTGAGAAGTGAGAAGTATTTATTCGGTAACGCGTGCTAAACAAGCAGTTAACACATTAACCAATTATACAGCAACAGCAGCACATTCGCTCCGAGCCAGACTCGAGTCATCATCGCGCGCAATTCGACGCGTAAGACCATCACGCCACCGTAACACGCGAACTAATAATCACTACGTGCGATTTAAACACCAGTGCCTATACATCACAAATACGTTCGAATAACAGATCACTTCGCTATACCGTAGACTGTCTAACGAGCGTCGTCCTCGCGGTGGCGACCCCTGGTGTACAAAGTATGCAAAAGCTCGGTTCGCTGGGCAAATGCAAATTGTTGAGAAAAACCTGCGATTGTCAGCGTGAGCTTCTGTAGTCTGTAGTAACGTGAGTGTAAGCAC
>NW_014577580.1:188148-193148 GCF_000485595.1 Priapulus caudatus
TGTATCGTAGGGGAATTACGGCATTTCTGTCAAATTCTGTTGGGTTCGATATACGATAGATGGTAGGATTTTATGGGTACCGGATGTATACTGAAGTCTGTAGCCGTCAGCTGTAGAGTACGAACTACGGTTGGAAAGGTGGGTGTTTGGAATATGGTTCTCTATACTATACCCGGGATCGCTGCCGAGGGTATAGACCTATCTGCCATTAGATGTAACTCTATGCAAATGGTCCAATGGATGCTTGACAAATTTATCTTCCAACCGCAAATGCTCGGCTTTTTGCACTTATCTATCACATGACATCTCACCTATCTTTCTTGAACACTTACCACAACGCTAACACATGTCTTTATCCATTTATTCCTAAAAGTGCCAGCACTACAGTCCAAATTTCCGTTTGAAATGCTGTGTGTCGCGCGGCTGGTCCCCGAATGTATGCTGCATCATAGCTGCCACAGTGTAGGTTGCCCATGTTGTTTGCTGCCTATGATGCTAACATTTCGGGTGACGTCACGCATGCACACACCGCATTTCAAACGAATTTGGAAGTAGTGCTGTCACTTTTAAGATTAAGTGGTAGTACTGCGTGTAACGGGGGTGGAAATTGGTTCAAAAAGATAGGTGAGATGTCTGGTGGATAGATAAGTGTTAAAAAGCCGCTCGTTTTTGCGTCTTTTGGGGATAATTTTGGTCACATCGTTGGAACCATTTTGCATAGATTCCTTTCTATGCAGAATGTGCGGTATCAGCCCTGCGGCCTAGCGACGCGCGGCTTCTAGTCTAGAACGGGAATTGTTCAGAATTCTATAGTGTATTACTATTAGTGTTCTGTATGCGTATTAGCTGTGATTAGCTGTAGCTGTGGATGCTGTAGCTAGTATGTGTATGTAGCTGAGGCCTACACTGATGGTGTAATATATTCTATGATAGCTGGCGGTGCTGCTATTAGCCTGTGGGGTAATATATTAGCTGGCGTGAGTTGTTAGCTGATGGGTAATTAATTAAGCTGGTGCGATGTGTTGTTTAGCTGATGTGTAGATAATTTATAGCTGGCTGTGTGCTATAGGCTGGATGGTGTATAAATCTAGCTGGGTGTTGTTAAGCTGATGGTTGTATTAATTATAGCTGTGGTGTGCGGTGGCCGTTGTGCGTTACACACACACACACACACACACACACACACACACACACACACACACCTATACTCAAAAGCACGTAGCAGCAGGTAGATACGCGCTCACGCACACACACGCGCGCGCGCGCGCGCACACACACACACACACACACACACACACACACACACACACACGCGCGCGCGCGCGCGCGCTCGCGTAGACATGGCCAGCACCAACGACAACTGTACAAATACTATACTACACATATAAAATACTATAATATGCAAATGTGTATATCATCACGAAATACGTTTTAAACGCATACGTTAATTTCTACGCATCTAAAAGAACAGAACCTAGCTGCGTAGTGTGTCTCAGTTTTCTTACCCTACCCCTGTTTTCCTGCTAGAATTCTAATACTATTCTACCGCCTAGGTTTTATCATTAATCAGTGCTATGCTAGATTTCGAAGTAATATGCCTAGTGTTAGAAAGCAGACATTACGATTAACACGATTTACATCTTCCACTTATGGATATTTACAACTTTCATTATATAGAGGATTCACTATAATAGCTTAGCTGCAATTACTCTGAAATTGTGCATATTGTTTGAAATCATGCAGCAAGTGTCTGTTTGAAATTGTCAGCCATTCATTGATATTACCCGCACGCACAAGGCTGCAAGGCACGGCATATTGTATTTATATAGCGTTGGATGTTACATTGCATAAATGCTACGTTATAAGTGTTGGAGAACAAGGGCGTAGCCAAGAATTTGGATTGGGGGGGGGGGTCCTCGAGCGAGTAACAAGGGAGTCTGGTGGTCTGAATTTTTTTTTAGTTAAAAGTAAAATTAGTGCTTTAAAATCAATTTAGACGCTGTTTTGTTGACAATACTATTTGTTTTGCAGGTTTTTTTTTATCCAAAAATTTGTTTTTGGATTTTGATTTTGATTGGGGGGTCCTAGGGCCCCAGGACCCCCCCCCTGGCTACGCTTTTGTTGGAGGAGTGCCAAGACCTATGCACTTTTGCAATGGTTTATTGGAATACAGGTCTAAAAATATAACTGGTGAGGACATGATGCGTTTTACGTACATGCATTCATATTTCACTGCATTCATCTGTGGGTCTTGTTAACAAAAACACCCTTACATACGGCGCCATAACTCTAAAATGGCGTAACATATGAAGTGAAGCGGCGCACAAGAGCTATGGCATTTCAGACTCACGATAGTTTATTTAGGATGTTTCTGACAACCGGTCTATGATACCTATCTCTGCTCACGGGTGCCTGTATGGGTGGTGCAGATACACACTGTGAGATGCAGAACCATAAACAGCGTTACAGTAAAATCTTGACCATATATTACTGTTGGGCGATACCCCGAATTTCACAATCAACTAACCAAATAAGATATATGTAAGTTAGCGAAAAGTTAGTTTTAATATGACGAATGTATAACTGCAAGGGTTTAATACGCGTTTACGTAATTTTGAATGGTTTCACGTTATAATGGAATATGAAAGATGCATTAATATCGTGCGCCAAAATAATATAAATTGTATAAGTATCACTCTAAATAAAAACAGCGATCCAAGGCAGTTATAGATATGTGGTTCAGAAGTGGTTATAATTACTGGTAATTATTTGTACAGCAACTTTTACGATACAAACTTGAACTCAGTTCATGAAACGCACTCCAAAAAAGTTACGAGGGTAATGTAAAAAAGAACGGAACTGTCCATTGTATTATACTATACCATTGTATACCCACCTTATGGCAAAACTAGTCATCTTGTGAGTAATGAGTGATAGCAAAGCACTGAGGCCCATTGTCATAAACAAAAAATGGTCTTAACTTTAGTCTTAACCCTTTACCATTTTTCGTAGACTGTTGACAGAATTTAGTTTCGTAAAGTTATGAGGAAATTTGGTAGGATTTATCAATGTCGAAACTTTACGATGTTTCTCTAAATGAAAAAGGTTAATGTTAAAGGAATAATAGGTCCATTGATTATGCAATGTTGACGAATGGTAGAGTAACTGGCACCTTGTTTAGTTAATAAGTACATTACCTTATACCCAGACGTGTATTAGTTTGTCCAATATCACTGCTGGTTACATTACAAACAAGACTTGAAATCGGTTGTTAATATGTATCAACGTATAATTTACGTGCCGTAAATGTCATCCAGGAGTCAAGCGATGACGTAAACATTTGTGCGGCCCGTATGTTTTGGACGCCAGATGAAACGGAGGTGTCAGCGGTGTAACCACGGCCACGGACTAAACATGTAAATAGAGTAAAACACACGTACTAATCACGGACGCACGTAGAAAGCCCTGACAAAAAGTTCCTTATCACGAGCGTCCATGTTTACGAAATCACTGATGATAGCATTGCGTAAGGCCGAGCATGCGTGCGAAAATGTCCGGTGCACTATAAATCTTTATCACAACCGCTTCGCCGGCAGCGGTTTAAAACTGTAAACAACTGATTTTTGGACTGCGGATTTCAATTAGACATTTCTTAGTAACCAGCAGTGATATTGAACAAACTAATACGCGTTTGGCTATAAGGTAATGTACTTATTAACTACACAAGGTGCCAGTTACTCTAGCATTCGTCAACATTGCATAATCAATGGACCTATTATTCCGTTAAGAACAATTTAGTCTTAACTTTAGTCTTTACCTTTCACCATTTTTCGTAGACCGTTGACGGAATTTAGTTTCGTAAAGTTATGAGGAAATTTGGTAGGATTTATCATTCTCGAAACTTTACGATGTTTCTCTAAATGAAAAAGGTCAATGTTAAGAACAATTTAGTTTCTAACAAAGGTCCCCTGGTATTTAATAACTTTGCATGATATCACCGATGTGTGTAAAACACCTCATCTGAGGACGATGTGTGATGATTGTTCTAGTTTATAGTTCACGGATCAGTAGAAATAAAATTATGTATGAAAGTATATTATTATGACATTAAATAACCGCTTTTTAATATAATATTTTCTCGTAAATACACGTGTGTGTGTGTACACGTGTGCGTATGTTTGGGCGTTTGTCTGTGTTTTTGTGAGTGCTCCTGTATGTGTGTACGTGTGTGCATGCGAGCGTGTGCGTGCATGTGTGTTGCGCGTGCGTATGCATATGTACGCGCGCGTGTGTGTTGCGTGTTAAATTTGTTGTGTGTTAAAATCTACCACTTATGGATATTTACAACTTTCATTATATAGAGGGTTCACTATAATAGCTTAGCTGCAATTACTCTGAAATATGCGACAAGAGCTTAACATCCATTACTTTTCCCAGTCTGCTTGTAATTTTTAACTTAATTTCTATTAAATTTTAAAATAATTACAAATATATGGAATTTTCCATCAGCCTTTACGTAGTTGAAGAGTTTAAATGAATGGGGGACATATGTCGCATACAATATATTTCGTGAAATAAGCTATTGGCGAGTGTATCGATTGAAATAAGGTTAGGATATACCATATTTAATATTATTTTATGATAATCCCGTGATCGCCATGTATAGTATGATTACTTTTTTCATTACAAAGTTTTGTTTTTGATATCGATACTATACGGAATGCATAAATGTTTTATTACAAATGTGAACATTTTATTATTCGATTTTGAGGCAACAATACAAACTATCTTTTATTTAAAACATACAAACACGCGCGCGCGCGCGCGCGCGGGTTGTGTGTGTGTGTGTGGGGGTGGGGGGGTGGGGGGTGTGTGTANCACTGCAGGTCTGATGTCTGTGGGACTGTGCGGGGTATTATAGTGTGTGTTGTATCTCACACTGCAGGTCTGATGTCTGTGGGACTGTGCGGGGTATGAGTGTGTGTTGTATCTCACACTGC
>NW_014577580.1:195648-206012 GCF_000485595.1 Priapulus caudatus
CCGCCTATGACGTCATGACGTACGTACGCGGCGCTTCCTCTAGCGGCGAAACGTAAACGTAAAAGGCGGTGCGCACTGAGCTCTATTAACGATCTTAATTAATTAATTAATTAGTTAATGAGTTCAGTAATAGAGCTCAGTGGCGGCGCGTAGCAGGTCGCAGATGGGGGTCGTAGACTGGTTCCCGAAATTGAAATAAGAACAAGGGATATAGATTGGTTTCTGTCCTTAAATTAGAGCAAGGACAGGAGAGATAGACTGGTTCTCCGTGCTTAAAGTAAAGTTAGGATAAGAGATATAGACTGGTTCCCTGTCCTTAAATTAGAGCAAGGATAAGAGATATAGACTGGTTCCCTGTCCTTAAATTAGAGCAAGGACATGGGAGGTGGACTGGTTCCCTGTCCTAAACTTTAGTACGAAAAAATACTGTTTGCAGGGTGGGGCCGGGAGCAGAAACACGCACACACATGCACGGACGTACGCACGCACACACCGACACACCAACACACACATATACACGCACACACATGCACGGACGTACGCACGCACACACTGACACACCGACACACACATATACACACACACAAACAAACAAACAAACAAACTAACTAACTAACAAACACACGCACATACACGCGCACACGCGCGCACGCACGCACTCGCACGCACGCACGTACACACAACCCCCCCCCCCCCACACACACGCACACACACACCTGTATGACATCATCGTTATTGATTGCAGGGTGGAGAAGGTAGCCGCCAGCTTCAGAACGCTAGTAGAGGATGAGGACAAGCACGGAGCAATCACGCTGGTGCAGGCGCGCGGTGACCGCGACGTCGCCATCGGCTACGACATACACGAGCTAATGTCCAACTAGAATGTCCACCCTAGTTAATTATGACATATAGGATGAGCTAGTGTCCAGCTAGAATATCTACCCTAGTTACTTATGACATACACGAGCTAATGTCCAGCTAGAATATCTACCCTAGTTACTTATGACATATAGGATGAGCTAGTGTCCAGCTAGAATATCTACCCTAGTTACTTATGACATACACGAGCTAATGTCCAGCTAGAATATCTACCCTAGTTACTTATGACATATAGGATGAGCTAGTCTCCAGCTAGAATATCTACCCTAGTTACTTATGACATATACGAGCTAATATAGGATGAGCTAGTGTCCAGCTAGAATGGTAAATTAATTCTTTATCCCTTCTACTCATAGGTGGCGCCTGTGTTATAGCAGTTAAACAGTCGCAAATACTGATATACATCGAACCAAGAGCGTTATAAAGAAGGATATACCTTCTTCATACGCTCTTGATCGAACGTAGAGAAGAAGTCCCTATACTGGATTCCCCGTATCTACCTACTGCTGATATAAACATAGATATACAGATACGCATGAGTGGGCCTATTAGAGAATGTCCGTGAATATATGCGGTTATATACCTCTCTATACACCGTGTGTATGTTTACTTAATCTGGTGTGGACTACTATGCGTGGCTATTGGTGTGGACTATAGTGTTTAAAGGCTGAGTAAGTGCTAGACCCTTTCACTCGCTACATGGCCTGACTATCAACCCAAAAATGTTTTAACGAAATGAAGAAAAAATGTAATAAAGACGTTCCAGTTAATCGGCTTCTTATAACAGCTGTTTTATTCACAACGCGTTGAGTTCGGGTTAGTGTCGATCACGCGTCATAGAAAGTACACTCGGGATCAACCACGATTGCAATATAGCGCGAGTCCAGCGGAATGTGTAGACTAAACAGTGGGGTTAACTAAAACTGAACAGTAAACTAACACACTAGCACTACAACGCGAAAACAACAACGCAGTGCACGTGATGCAATCACGAATCATGTTTTTGCTATCAAAACACTTGAGAGCCACAGTCTGCAGTTCAGTAAAAGGTTGGCAAATTCTATTAAAGGGGTATTTCAAGGACAAGCAGGCAGATTTCTACACGGTTCGCACGCGTAGCGAGGTATACCGCAAATCTGCTGACGGACCAGGATTGCGAGAAAAACAATTAACGTGAGACGGCTTACTAACACGAACGTACCTGGCTAATATCAGCGTCATCATCATCATCATCATCATCATCAACGTCATCATCATCATCATCAACATCATCATTATCATCATCATTATCATCATCATCATCATCATCTTCATCATTATCATCATCATCATCATCATCTTCAACGTCATCATCATCATCATCATCATCATCATCATCAACGTCATCATCATCATCAACGCCATCAGTATCATTAACATATCATTATTATTATCACGATCATCATCCTCATGACGTAACGAGAAAATCGGCTCTTGTTTTTAACTTCGTAAATATTATAATTCTGTAATATGTAGGGCAGCAGGAGGAAGGCAAGAGGATAATGCGTAACACTTGCTCACTGGCCGCTATATATGCAATTACATGTATATTCGTATTCCTTTAACTTTCTTAAACAGTCAATGCAGCATTTGACGTGGAATGTCTAATAGAGTTGAATGCGCTTTCCACATCTAATTTCTATACCAAAGCTGTAGTCTCTGGGGGGGGGGGGGGTAAGGGGGCAGCTGCCCCCTAGATTTTGGAGCAAAATTAAAAAATAAACTTGGCTAAAAATCGTCAATAACCCTAACGTGATTTTTTTGGTCAGTTATCCGTGAAAGCATTGTCTCAGACCCCCCCTACCATAATATGGACGTCGATCAAGAGCTGCGCCCGTCGCTCATCATTACACAGTTGAGTCATGAAAATTTGCCACCCCCTAGGAATTTGCTCAGCTTACGGCCCTGTATACAGAATATCCCGGGTGTCCCCAGTTCTATATATAGCGTATCTGACCTGATCTCACCTATCTGCTTATAGAATATCAGGTGGTCTCCTAAAATATTTCGTCAGGTCGATGCGACGTTCGCGCATGCGCATGTGACGGCGGCAACATTAAGGTGGTGAACAACAGTAGAGGGCGTCCATAGGCAGCAGGCTGCTGAATAAGCATCGAACAGAAATTAATTAAAAATACTCACACTGTTACTTCGCATACACAACATACACTTTATTGACGTTAAATAACTACAGATTTATGCTCTATGCTCCGCTCGAAACTTTTGCCAGCTCTATGACGCGCATTTCTACAAAGTATTCGGATCACATTTCAAACACAAAAATGACCAACCGGTCACCATGGCTACGCCACTTGACGGAATGTCACAGCTACACGACAAGACCAATTTTACTTTTAATGCTTTCTAGACGTCCACGAGGCATCTAACTTGCGTGCATAATGCAAAAGACTGCACTCTAGCGACGAATATCCCCGAAAAAAATATGCCAAAAAAGGCATTTTCTAGAGACCAAATAGTGCAACGAGTCATACTGGTGTACGCACATACACTTGGAACGTCTCAATAAAAAAAAGAAGGTAAATAAACACGAAATGTATTTACTACCAAAGTCTTAATGTTTCTCTACTCTATGTCGCCTATAATCACCCGTAAATGCCGTAATCACCGTATTTTTATTCATAATAATATCAAAAGTAAATTATACGACAACAGTATATATTTTTATTTATAATAATATCAAAAGTGAATTATACGACAACAGTATATATTTTTATTCATAATAATATCAAAAGTGAATTGTATATGTGAAAAGTACACAATGTCGGTGTAAGTATGATTGTATATGTAATTATTATATTTCGTGATCACATCAGTAATAATAATTGCATTAACATTAATTAGCATTAATTAACATTAATTAACATTATGCAGCGTGTTCTGCTAGCATCTATGACAAATACGACATACGCATATACGCTCTCCTATGTGACACTATTTGTCATAGATGCTAGCAGAACATGTTGCATTATCATTATTCGTCATTATTTATCATTCTAACGCATGAGTTCATAAAGATGGAGCCTTCACCGTTGAATATAAACAGATAAACAGATCACCCGCCAAGTATCAATAAGTTGTATTGCGATATGTCAATCATTGAAGTAGTATTTGCTGTCCGATCACATGCACGCGTACGTGCGTGCGTGCGAGCGTTTGTGCGTTTGTGCATGCGAGCGTTTGTGCGTGCGTGCGTGCGTGCGTGCGTGCGAGCGTTCGCGGATGCGTGCGTTCGTTCGTCCGTGCGTCCGTGCGTTCGTTCGTCCGTCCGTGCGTGCGAGCGTGCGTGCGGATACCGTGCTGTGCGATAGGCAGACAAAACAATTGAACGACGCACGATTTCAAAGAGTTCGTTCTAAATAGACAACGCCATCGGCGCGCCCCTGCTCGCCACCTTCCACCATGTTGGTTACAGATGCGGTAGCATGCACTCTCCATGCGGTCACCGTGAAGCCGTTACTGCCCCCACTCCGTCCGACCCACCACATAGACTGGTACCCGGTCCCACCTCTCGGCTTAGTTTCTCGATGGGTAACATGGGTACCATCGAGTAATCGAGGTGGGAGCGAGTACCAGTCTACCCACCACACTCCGGCAGCGCTCACCGCCAGATGGCATGACGGTCATCCTCATTGCTGTCGCCCCCTAGCGCCATCACGGCAGAGTTCTTCCGCAGCCGCCACCTACCGCTAGAGGTCGCTACTTGACGCCGAGTGCGATATTACAGACCTTGCTGTGTGTCACCGCGTGACAAGCTGACGCTGCCCACCGCTCCACCACTCCTAGCTGCTGTCGCCACCAGGGGGCGCTGAGGTGGCGTTTGGCTTCACAGTGGCGTATCGGGATTACGTCATATTTTTGCGAGCAGTATCTCCTCAGCCTTCCCACTGTCGCCTCCATCGTCTCTCTCCCACGATGGCACGTACCCCTTCCTGTGCGGGAGAGAGAAATGTGACAATGTGTCTCACTTAGCTATAATTAAGTCTTAATTACTATTTTTGTTAAAAAAAAAAAACTTTTAAGTTTCAATTTCTGATATTGTTACTATTGGTTATTATTATAAACATTTGACATTACAAATTATATTCTTTTTATTATTATTATCATCATCTTCTTCTGCTTCTTCTTTTTCTTCTTCTTCTTCTTCTTCTTCTTCTTCTTCTTCTTCTTCTTCTTCATCATTATTATTATTACGATTATTACTATTATTTCCAAAGTGGATCACGGCATTAGCCGGTGGCTTATTATTATTATTATTATTATTATTATTATTATTATTATTATTATTATTACAATTTATTAGTAAGATATCAGCTTTGGCGTCGACGCGTGGTGACCACGCCTACCACCGGGTGACAGACCTTAGTAACGATATACGAGAGAGCTTATGGCATAGTTCACAACTCTCTAAGCTCTTTATTGTTATTATAATTATCATATATGATGGCTTACTTCGCTACTCTATGTACTCCCTCTCTTCGTCGTTAGAGATTTTCAATCGAATAAGCTACTGTGTAGTTACGCACTGGAGCTCTATGACGTCATCGGGTCATAGGTCATTTGTACATTCAGCTTTTTCAGCTGAAAAGTTAGATCGCGCGTTCGCTCGTACGCGCTTGACGTATACTACATAATATCAAGAGCTAATAAATATCTTATTATTACTTATTATATTATTATTATATATTATTCTTATTCTTCTTATTAATTATACTTTATTAGCTTCTGATAATATGCATGAATGTTATACAGAAGCTATGCAAAATCGTGCCTGCGTTTGTTTTCTGTACTGAACCGATCGACTATCTGCCTGTGCTTTTTGCTTTTTGGATTTTTACGTGTGTGTATGATATTCATTGTGGGGTATTTTAGGTAGGTATGCAGTGTCGGTTTTTCTCCGTCAGTCAGTTAACTGCAGCTAGTCAGTTCAGTCAGTCTCGGCCATATCATTTATTTATAGATGTCTTTTTGCTCCCTGGTTCCCTCGTTTTTCCTAGTTTCCCTGGTTCCCTCGTTTTTGCTCCCTGGTTCCCTGGCTCCCTGGTCCCCTCCTCACTAATACAACACAAATGCACACTCAGACATACATGTAATTAACTTGCAAAGCATATATATTGATTCAAAAAATCAATGAATATAGAAATGAATATATATATATATACAGGCCCGTAGCCAGCTTTCTATTGGAGGGGGGGGTTCGTTTTTCAATGTTGGTAATTTGCTCGGCAGGGGTGTGTACAGGATTTGTACCAGGGGGGTCTAACCGTAACCCATAGTTGCGATCACGCGAAGGGGGGGTCTGGGGGCCCTCCCCCGAAATCGAAATTGTTTTAAAATTCCCGACCTAGATCGTTTTCTGCGGCGAGCAAGGGGGGGTCCGGACTCCCTGGACCCGCCCCTGTACACGCCCCTGCTCGGCGCGAAGCGACCAGGCGAGGGAGCCAAGCGACCGAGCGGGGGAGGGTGGTGGGAGGGGGGTGTTCACTGTTCACCTCTCCCGCACGAGTGGAGATTTTGCAATTATTACACTAAAATGGAGCGACCTGAGGTGAAATTCTTGCAAAATTTTCCAAATTATTATTTTTTTGCTTGGGGGAGGGCTCGGGGGGGGGGGGGGTTCGTTCGAACCCCCCGAACCCCCCTGGCTACGGGCCTGTATATATGCAATGAAAATGGGGAAATTGTGTACGTGTATATACTTAAAATGTGATAATTTATAATGTGCAAGTTTAAAAAATACAATGAAATAAATGCGTCTCCATTTTAGAGACAGCAGGGAATAAACATGTATCATAATTTCTTATATTTCTTATTATTAATATCTATGAAAACCTTCAATTTAAGTACGATTTGATATTAATAATAAAAATATATGCGTGACTCTTCTTTCATGTGTAAATGGTATTTTAGCTGGCATAGTATGGACATATATTGTAATCAAAATACTAATAACTGAAATAGTAGGCCTTATGCATTCAAACAATGTTATGTTTATTAATGAATGCTATTTAATTATTGAATGTTCGTTTCTTTATTAAGTATATAATTGAGAATGATGATGTAACTGCATGTGTATGAATGATGCAATGAGAAAATGGTGATGAAGACGTCAGATGTCCATGATGACAATTACAGAAACTTTGGTGAGGATGAAAAATATTAAGGAAACCTTTCAATAAATGAATGGACTTAAAATAGTTTTTAGAATGTCTTAATTCTCATGTGTACAAATAGCTACTAGGTAAACTCGAAAGTTGTTCACACATGCCTTCTTTTAGCGTTATTGGCATAATTAGTACTGAAATCATTCCATGGGTCTTTTATAAACACGTATCCCTATATCTAAAACACAGGATATCAATTATAACCAATTGAGCATTTTTCCATTTATTAACTAAGTAGGGGGCCTAACAGACAACAAAATTGAACAAATAACATGTATTTGTTCTACATGTATAAACATATGAATATATGAACATTGTATAAACATTGTATAAACATTGAAGTTTACACACATTCTATATTAGGCAAATCTTAGTTAAATATTAGTGATTTTATTTCAAACTTGGACAAATACAGTACGTACGGTTCCACTTGCGATCACACGCAACGGAGACACAGCGAGCGGGTTTATGTAACATTTACCTTTGGCAAAAGTTCACGCCAGAATCTCGCGCATGCTCAATGCGTATAACTACAAAGTGGCTTATTAATTCAACAAGGAATAATTCATGAATATTTGCTATTAAATCTTGCTAATGAATTTGACAGAGAATAATTCGTTAATATTTGCTATTAAATCTTACCTGTTGAAATTCTCTCCGTCTTCGATCGTCTCTGGCAGATGGCAATTTCGCGTCTCTGGCAACATGGCTGCCAGCAGAGCAGCAACCACTGCCAGCGCGCCGAACAGTACCATGGGCAGCCACGCCACGTACTTGGCCTGAAATGTACGAAACGGATGGTTATGCGCTGCAGGTCATAGAACACATTAGGTGGTAGAACACCTGGTGTGTGATAATAGTGTGGTATAGAATAATGTGTGGTATAGAACACACCTGGTGTGTGATAATAGCGGAGTTAGGGTTAGGGTGAGTTAGACGCGGATCTGAACTCACCAGCAGGGTGACATATGGCGCCACCATCGCTCCGACCCGCGCACAACCCGAATTGCTTCCGAGTCCGACGTTCCGGATGACAGTCGGGTAGATCTCACCGCTGTACAAGTAGCAGATGGATGACGTAGCCGTTACGGCAAACTTGCCAAGGGTTGCCATGACGATGACGATGACGTTGAGATCTGCAACCCATGGCAACCAGATATGGCAGCCGTTAGCTTCTGGATTAGATGGATGCTGGTACAGTACGCAATCTATTATCTGAGACCCTTGGGACCAGACACGCCTCTTGCTCTCTCTTTCTCTTTTTCTCTCTCTCTCTCTCTCGTGCTTTCACTCTGTCTCTCTCTCTATCGCTCTTTCGCGCTCTCTCTCTCTCTCTCTCTCTCTCTCTCTCTCTCTCCCCCTCTCTCTCTCTCTCTCTCTCTCTCTCTCTCTCTCTCTATCTCTCTCTCTCTCCCGCTCTCTCTCTCTCTCGCTCCGCTACCCCCGCCTACCACCTTGCGCCCCTACGCAGTCACTCACGCTCTGGTATTGGTATCGCCGTCGCCAGACAGGCGGCAGCACCGACGACGAGTGTGCCCAGTACGACATCTTGGCGGCCGAATCTGCTCATGATGTAAACGGACATGACGTAAGCAGGTATCTCAACGACGCGCTCCGAGGAAGAAGTTTAGGTAGGGGTCACCGTCAAGGTTGGTCGCGTTCAGAGCGAATCCGTAGTAGATGAGCGACATGACGAACCTGGCGGCAGAAATTAGAAGCTTGCTGAGCGACGATGCGAGAGTAGCACAGACACGCACACACACACACACACACACACACACACACACACACACACACACACACACACACACACACACACACACTCTCTCTCTCTCTCTCTCATTCTCTCTCTCTCTCTTTTCTCTCCTCTCTATCTTTCTCTTCTCTCTTCTCTCCCTCTCTCTCTCCCCTTCTCTCTGTTTCTCTCGCTCTCTCTCCCCCCTTCTCTCTCTCTCTCCTCTCTCTCTCTCTCTCTCTCTCTCGCTCCCTCTCCTTCTCTCTTCTCCCTCTCTGCCTCTCTCTTTTCCTCTCTCTTTCCTCTCTCTCTCTCTCCCTCTCCCTCTCCCTCTCTTTATTTCTCGCTCTCTCTTCTCTCTCAACACTCTCCTCTCTCTCTCTTTCTCATCCTCTCTCTCTCCCCTCTTGCTCTCTCCTCTCTCTTCTCTCTCTCTCCTCTCCTCTTCTCTCTCCGCTCTCGCTCTCGTCTCCTCGCCCTCTCTCTCCCTCTCGTCTCTCCTCTCCTCTTCCCTCTCTCTCTCTCTCCTTTCTCTTTCTCTCATTCTCTCTCTCTCTTTCTCTCCCTCTCCTCTCTTTCTCCTACCCTCCTCTTCTCCTCCTCTCGTCTCTTCTTTCCTCCCCTCGTCCTTCCTCTCCTCTCCTCTTCCTCTCTCTCTCTCTCTCCTCTCTTCCTCCTCTCCACTCCTCTCCTCTTCCCTTCTCTCGCTCTCTCTTCTGTCTGTCTGTCTGTCTGTCTGTCTCTCTCTCTCTCTCTCTCTCTCTCCCTCCCTCTCTCTCTCCCCTCTCTCTCTGACTCACCACTGGAACATTAGCAGTGAGAGTCTTCTTCCTCATCACTGTGTTCTCACTGTATCCAGTAGTTCGGNTCTCTCTCTCTCTCTCTCTCTCTCTCTCTCTCTCTCTCTCTCTCTCTCTCTCTCTCTCTCTCTCTCTCTCTCTCTCTCTCTCTCTCTCTCTCTCTCTCTCTCTCTCCCTCCCTCTCTCTCTCCCTCTCTCTCTGACTCACCACTGGAACATTAGAGTGAGAGTCTTCTTCCTCATCACTGGTGTTCTCACTGTATCCAGTATGTTGGGACTTCTTTCCTTACCATTAGACATCATGATCTTCTGTTGCTGTATCGATAACAACAATCGATTATCAATTATTTATTATTAACCTGTTGATCGATTAATCTTCTGTTGCTGTATCGTATCGATAACAACAATCGATTTTCAAATATCGATTATGAACCTTTTTGATCGATTAATTCCCTTGGCAATCTCTGTATCAATACATCGATAATAATCATCAAGTGTCTTAGAACAGATCTCGCAATGGCTTATTTGCGTTTAGCGATATTTTTATAAATGTATTAATTATTTTCATAATTACGTACATTTTGATTTAGTTTTAGTTTTACATTTCTTTACTTATTTCATCTTGTAATGAATTCAAATATATTAGCATATGTTAAGCGGTAGCATAGAAAACCAGTGAACCTGTCTTGTTTAGCTATATATATATATATATATATACTCTACACACAC
>NW_014577580.1:210289-211067 GCF_000485595.1 Priapulus caudatus
GAGAGAGAGAGAGAGAGAGAGAGAGAGAGAGAGAGAGAGAGAGAGAGAGAGAGAGAGAGAGAGAGAGAGAGATAGAGAGAGAGAGAGAGAGAGAGAGAGAGAGAGAGAGAGAGAGAGAGAGGAAGATAAGACTGAGAGGATAAGGATGGGGATAATGAGTGGTGATGGTGACACAGAATTTTGTGTTTTTCTGACTCTAACAGCATCAAAACATGATCAAATACAAAATATTCCATCGCATATTACCTTAATTCTAGCACCCCCCCCCTCCCACCTTGCATCATAATCACGAGTGCATATGCACTACGATATCGTAGTTGATAGAGCTAAAGCTAAATACTACATCTCCTACTCTTGCATCTTGAAGCTCGAATAAATTTGTTTACGTGCGATTTATGACATCATCTCGCTAAGCGACGACCTTATCTTTAACGACCATGTAACTTTATCTTGAATAGTAACGCAAGAACGAACGTGTTTACCGAGTTTCACTTTTAAGAGGTGGACTTTAAACGTCACCGTGTTTCTGATTTTAAGAAAAGAAGAAGAAAATCATCGGAGGTCAACCTTTAACAAGCGTAATGTACACAAGTCACAGAGACCCGCCAACTCTAATCTATTCTCAGAGTAAATGAAAAAGTTCTTTTTAACCAAACAAGAATTTAAACGCACTGTAAACGTTTCGACATCTGTCAGATGTCTTGATCGCTACGATAATGGCAGTGATTCGATTACTGACCACTAGGTGTGATGGAGATGGAGATGGATGGTCTTTTAA
>NW_014577580.1:212693-213174 GCF_000485595.1 Priapulus caudatus
ACGAGAGAGAGAGAGAGAGAGAGAGAGAGATTACGAATGAAAGAAAGTAAGATAAAGACGGAGAGCAAGACCATATCGTAGTCGCATCATCTGTACGTTCAGCTATTACTACATGCACGCTCTATACGGCACACACCGTTCAACACGCCCGCACCACCACCCCACGACCAGCTGTAGGTCCGGTAGATGACACAGGCTGGGGCCAGGCAGTGGCTAGCGGCTCGACACCCCACGCACATGCCCCCCTACACATGCACCCCATATGCCCCCTGGTGTGTACGTCAGACGAGTTCTGGCAGCCTCGACGCGCTAGCATAACAAGCTGAGGCCGAGGCGCAAGGGAAAGTAAGCGAAGGTGACGGAGCAGCAGTGAGGGGTGCTGCTATTTTTTGGGGTTCAGCATGTGTGCGTGTGTGTGAGTGTGCTGTGAGTGTGCGAGAGAGAGAGAGAGAGAGAGAGAGAGAGAGAGAGAGAGAGAGAG
>NW_014577581.1:0-5598 GCF_000485595.1 Priapulus caudatus
GCAGAAGTCCCTGCCTCTCATACAACAAGACACGGCTTGTCAATACGATACTCCTAGGCGGAGATATTGGCTCCTAAAGCCTCCCTCCCAGGGTTCTCCCCAGGATGAAATTCAAACAGGGGAGGGGATGGGAAGGGGAGGGGGGGGAACTAGGGGCGTGTTTTTTTACGTAACACTAATTAATGCGTAAAAGCGCCACCACACATAGACGGTATTTGGGGTTCTTGTATATATAAGATATAGCCGGTCGGTCTACAGTAAGTCTTAGGTGTGGGACAGGTGGATGTTGTATTGTCTGCAGTGCATGCGTGGTACTGTAAAAATACATGCGCCGGGTGTCCTGGTCGAATAGTACTTCTCGACGATCGATTCCGGCGCTGTCAAACTTTATTGTGGTGGAATTTTCCAAACGGGGCGGAGAATTTAAACGGCGGCGCAACGATCCAAACGGGGGGAGTTTTTCCAAACGGCGCCGGCGCGCGCCCCGTTTGCGCAACCGTGGGAGAACCCTGCCTCCCACATGCCTTACGCGCGCTTCGCACTGCCATTTTATTCAGCTGACCTACACGCGTCTAAGCATTTTGGCTATCGGTTTCCGTCACCGCTTGGAGGCGCTAATAATGATGTCACATGCCCAAATTTGCGTACTGCTTACTACACCGTATAAGTAAGCTGAGCTGGCGTGTAAAAACTTTGTATGGAGCCGGCTCTCATCATGACAGGCATTAGCCGTGCTAGGAAAGATAATGGAGAGTAAGGGCATATGGCATGCCCCGAAAGCTCACCTATGAAAATTTAAAACCCGCGAAAGCACGGCCACGCGTTCATTCATAAAGTTTATCGGCGGAAAAATCGAACTTTCACGAAGCAATGCCTAGACGCGTACGGTAGCGTGAATAAAGTGGATCGAAGCGGCGGGCCAAGGCATGTGGAGGGGGGGTTTAGGAGCCTGATATCTCCGCCTAGGAGTACGTATGACAAGCGTTGTCGTTGTTGTAGAAAGGCAAGGAATTCTGCTTAATGCAATACCATGGAATTATTCTAAGACCTCCGCCAGGCAAGTAGAATAATGTAGTCGGAAACAGCACATTTTCCCGCGTTTTTTGCGTTGTACACTCGAGGTACTTATAGCTTGCTTGATATTAACCATAAGTCCAGTATTGCTAATAATAGGCTGTTGAAAAGTTTCCAGTCTGGTGTCTGTTCTACGTACTGCATCGCGGCAAATAATTATGCGGAAACTCAAAAGATCACACGTGTTGTAACAACGGCTCAGGGCCCTACAATATAGACTAGAAGGCTTCATCTGTATACAAGATAGGACACCTCTCGTTTCTTTCATAATAATGCTATTTGATTAACAAAACTTACACACACATATTTCAGAGCCATCCTGAAGGCAGGAATGTTGTACCACTAAAAACTTTTCCACCGATGATTTTGGCTTGCGCCGCCTGTCGGGATCGGACCGATAATTCGGTGAGCGTGCCTCCCGCAAACTATTTGCCGCGGGGACGCGTCGTTGTCAAAAAAATACCGAAAAAGCTCATTTTTTTTAGTCCAGTGGGAGTAAAGCCGCTTGAGAGAAGGCCCGGAAGGCGATAGCTAGCTAGCAAATTGGCATGCAGGCCGGCTACATGTTTGGACTTTGTACAGGTACGAAGGTACAGAACGATACAGAACGAACCCGTGCAGCTGCAGTGCAGTACGTCATTACAATTTGGCCTTTCACCTTCAAATTTGGTTACCCCAAACATCATTTCTTTAGTGACCATTAAGTCAAACGTCTGGGTGTTTGAAAACATGGTTTGAATTTTCCGACGCCACTAACAACGTTGAAATTTC
Organism: Priapulus caudatus; assembly: GCF_000485595.1. Classification (NCBI taxonomy): domain Eukaryota; kingdom Metazoa; phylum Priapulida; class Priapulimorpha; order Priapulimorphida; family Priapulidae; genus Priapulus; species Priapulus caudatus. Next base: position 1,846 of record NW_014577581.1, read on the forward strand.
TTCGATGAGCATTGGTGTGTGTGTGTGTGCGTGCGTCCGTGTGTGTGCGTGTGGGTGCACGCGTCCGTGTGCGCGCGTGCGTGCGCGTGCGAACGTTAAAATTTCTTCAGTGATCGTTGGTGCGTGTGTGTGAGCATTCAGTGAGTATAGAATTTCTTTCGCGATAACTATCATTGCCTGTGCACAGTCAGTATCATTTTTTTAATTAACAAGTGCCTGAACTCTCCTGTCATATGCATCGCAGCAAAAGCCACACACCGCACCGCTAACTCAGTTTCAGGCTGGTGGCAAAGCCCAAAACGGAATTTTTTTACACATGTCACGATCCAATACACATGATCTGACACTGAAAATTGTGACGTAAACTGTAGATGGTGGCATCACACTAATAACAATTTGTATGTCAGACTATTATATATTATCTTTGATATAACTATCATAGCCTTTGGAAGGTGACAATGCATGAGATCTGAGTCGAAGGACTACTGTTGTTGTATAACTGTCTGGTTTCCCATTGTTTAAATTTCAATAGCCATAGTTATTATGCTTCTTCATTTACTTCTTTGATGATTGCGATCATGTTTTGATGATGCTGTTGTAAAGGCTAGAGCCCGTGATTCAGCAGGCCCGTAAATGACTAGTAATAATTAAGTGTGTTTTTCAAAATATATACCACTTGGGGAAGTAAGCACTGTACATGCAGCACTACTTGAAAATAAAACCAGCATCGAATTTACTAACAAAATAAAAATCAGGAATTACAAATAAGCAATTCGACTCGTGACTCCATGATATCTAGACTACTACAAAAACGAACAATGTCTGTGCTGTCCGTCCTGTTGCCTATGGCATTTTGCCGTTTATTGGTCTAAGGAGCCATAAATTGGGCCGCGCGTTAAGGCTATCACCCTAGGGTGACCTAAGACATTTAAAAGGATAACACTAAAAAGTACATTTAAAGACAAGTAAAATATTAAAGACGAATCGCTCGAAATGGCATTGATTGATCGTATGCACGCATGCCTGTATGGGATGATCAGTCAGCATATGTATTTATGGCGAATTGACTCGCTCTTATATATGTGATTTTCTCATGTGGGCCGATAGCGGTGGCGTGCTAATCACGTGTTTTGTTTCTCTGTTACTTAATCCATCTCGTATGAATTAAGTAAATATCTATGGTCGCAATTGCTCTAAAAGTTGATCCCAAGCGTTTTTTCCGCCGAGCAACACCAGGCTACCCGGGCTAGTTCTACCACCCAAGGCCGCAGAGCGTGCTGGGCTCATCTGAAGTCTGTTGCCTACGATCGAAGTTTCAGTCGTGGCGTAGTGCACACATTTGTGTAAGGCGGGAGTATGCAGATACGGACGTTGCGTACAGATCATCTTCAGGCAACATTTTTTCTATTGGCAGAGAGAGAGTGAGAGAGAGGAAAGAGAGAGGGGGCGAGAGAGAGAAAGAAGAGAGGAGAGAGAGAGAGAGGAGAGAGAGAGAGAGAGCGCGGCGAGAGGAGAGAGAGGAAGAGTCAGTCAGAGCTAAATGTTGTTATAAACAAATAACACCCACGCGGCGCAGTTACTGTCATCTGTGTGGTCGTCATTCGATGAAATGTAGCATTCCGAGTTTTGCCGCGCGGACGTCCAAACTCTTGCAACGAAGATGGCGGGCAGAGTAAGGCAGCGCACGTATAAGTACAGATTGTCTTGCAATGTCGGGAGGATCAACACATTCGACTGACCAGTCAACCATCGGGTCTGCAGTGTCCACAAGCCAAGCATGCTCACCATAATCCGACATGCACCACTGGTAACTGTCGACGAAGAGAGCCATGCAAGGACAGTACTAAAACTGGCAATTTTCATTGGTACGTTTGACGAATTTCACTTCGCGGCCTATATTACGATCAGCTATCATCAACGAGCGTTAGGAGAAACCGCTCACATTATTTCTGCACTTTCCAGCAGCACGGACACATCATCACAAATTTGACTCTATCGCTGCCAGGACATTCTCTCCTCTGTTGCCGATAGATGGGCGTAGCATACTGGACTAGGTGCAGGGCATAGATAATCCGAACTAGTTGCTACGCTTCGTTTTATTCGTTTAGCCCATGCTACAGTACTATCTATGTGTGTCATTTCATACCTGCGAGGTAGACCCTATTTTTTTATAAGCTACTGGCCTTATCAAAACAGAACGTTTTGGCGTAAGCTCGCACTCTCACACATCAGCGCTCATGTATTGCCCAACGTACAGAATCTGCAATATAGAAATGAAAGTTCAGAATGATTTAGGTGCGTCAAACGTGTTCAAGTAGGTTTTGCCTGCAGAAATTAACTGTGAGAATTAAGTCTTCCACGCTCACACAAGTACCACCCAACAGGAATTCTGCTTAATGCAATACCATGAAATTATTCTAGACTCGCAGGCAAAGTAGAATAATGTAGTTGTGAAATAGCACTATTTTCCCGTTTTTCTGTTGTACACTCTAGGTATTATTAGCTCTTGATAATATTAATCAACAATACAACCGTCATAGATTTTTATACCATATTTAGATACATGCTGCTACAATATATGCGTTCGACAGGGTGATTTTCTTGATATGATCGATATGTTGATAAATCTCACCAAAACTCAGTTTTCAAAATGCTCTACCTCGGATCACATTTCTGGCTTAATGAGAACATTTCGTCTTGTTTTCATACTGCAAGTAGGCTCACAGTAGTTGTTTTTAAGCATTTTGTTGCGAGAATCAGCTGCTTTAAAAGAATAGACTAAAAGTAAAAAATACTATTTAAAAGCAAGTAAAATGTCAAAGGTACGAATACTTCGAAATAGCTGCTGTTGTCGTAGCACGAAATGCATGTTGGAATGGCTCACAGCACCTTCTGGAATAGCGCGTGCTAATGATGTCACCAATTGAGGCACCGCCAAAGAAGCATATTCATAGTAACTTGGTGCATTTTCTACACAATGTATATTTAGAAGACTGACTACATGAAATCATACAATCTTTCAAAATGTTTTTGTCCCAATGTTGTTTACCCCCTTACGTATTTCGTTCCTCTATTGCGACGCTATGCTAAGAATTAAGTAAGTAGGCCTATATGTGTCAGGATTTGCTCTACAAGTTGTCCCTGGACGTTTTCCCCTGAGCAACGCCATGTACCTATGCTAGTCCTTGTATAACACAACCAATAAGGTGGTGCGGAGCAAGCAAGGGAAGACTGAACTACGCTATATCCCCATCATTATAGCCATCGCTAAATCAGTTATAAGATGGCTTTAAAACAGATGCATACTCCAGGACCTTAATTACTTACTCAGTTGTAAAATATGGTTTGTAGGTGTCACCAGTCATTATTTAATATACATGAAATGAGATACATTAAAAAGGGTTGCAGGGTGCTGTGAGGTGCTCAGAGTTTAAGAAGTCAGAGATGCGGGATTGCTTGGTGTGCGTAAGAAAATTATGTATACAGTGAGTTGTTGTTAGTGTTTGTTTACGAGGCTGGTTAGTCCTGCTTTGGTAGAAATAACAGTCAACATCCCTACACAGTACGGATGCCACTTAAGCACCAAGCCCAGGAGAGACCATAGTTTTACAGCAATGTTTGTGGGCGAGGTGTACAGTTGCTTTTGTAATTATTTAGGGGAAGCGTCCACCTGCATGGTGTCCTGGTATCAGGAGATCAGAGCGGTTACCCGGGTGTCAGGATATCAGACCGGTTTCATCATAACAGCAGGAG
>NW_014577581.1:5923-8416 GCF_000485595.1 Priapulus caudatus
TTCTCACAATCGGGTAATCTGAAGACACACATGAGAACTCACACGGGAGAGAAACAATATAAGTGCGATCTGTGTGATGGTGCATTCTCACAATTGGTTGCTCTGAAGAAACACATGAGAACTCACACGGGAGAGAAACCATATAAGCGCGATTTGTGTGATGCTACCTTCTCAGCATTGGGTAATATGAAGACACACATGAGAACTCACACTGGAGAGAAACCGTATAAGTGCGAGCTGTGTGATGCTACCTTCTCAAACTCGGATAATCTGAAGAAACACATGAGAACTCACACGGGAGAGAAACCGTATAAGTGCGATCTGTGTGATGCTGCCTTCTCAGCATTGGGTAATATGAAGACACACATGAGAACTCACACTGGAGAGAAACCGTATAAGTGCGAGCTGTGTGATGCTACCTTCTCAAACTCGGGTAATCTGAAGACACACATGAGAACTCACACTGGAGAGAAACCAAATAAGTGTGCGCTGTGTGATGCTACCTTCTCAATCTCGGGTAATCTGAAAACACACATGAGAACTCACACGGGAGAGAAACCGTATAAGTGTGAACTGTGTGATGCTACCTTCTCAGACTCGGGTAATCTGAAGATACACATGAGAACTCACACGGGAGAGAAACCGTATAAGTGTGAACTGTGTGATGCTACCTTCTCAAACTCGGGTTATCTGAAGACACACATGAGAACTCACACGGGAGAGAAACCGTATAAGTGTGAACTGTGTGATGCTACCTTCTCAAACTCGGGTAATCTGAAGACACACATGAGAACTCACACGGGAGAGAAACCGTATAAGTGTGATCTGTGTGATGCCGCTTTCTCAGATCCGAGTGCTTTGAAAAGACACATGAGAACTCACACGGGAGAGAAACCGTATAAGTGCAGTCTGTGTGATGCCGCATTCTCACATTCGGGTGATGTGAAGAAACACATGAGAACTCACACGGGAGAGAAACCGTATAAGTGCGATCTGTGTGGTGCTGCCTTCTCACGATCGAGTAATCTGAAGACACATATGAGAACGCACACTCAAGAGAAACCGTATAAGTGCGAGCTGTGTGATGCTGCCTTCTCACAATCGTCCAATATGAAGACACACATGAGAACCCACACGGGAGCGAAACCATATAAATGCGATCTCTGTGATGCTACCTTCTCATGTCTGGATAGTGTGAAGACACACCTGAGAACTCACACTCAAGAGAAACCATATAAGTGCGATCTGTGTGATGCCGCCTTCTCACTATTGGGTAATCTGAAGATACACATGCGAGCTCACACGGGAGAGAAACCTTATAAGTGTGAACTGTGTGATGCTACCTTTTCCCGCTTGAATCATGCGAAGACACACCTGAGAACTCACACTGGAGAGAAACCATATAAGTGCGATCTGTGTGGTGCTGCCTTCTCAGAATCGGGTCACCTGAAGACACACATGAGAACTCACACGGGAGAGAAACCATATAAGTGTGAACTCTGTGATGCTACCTTCTCCCGTCTGGGTAGTGTGAAGACACACCTGAGAACTCACACTCAAGAGAAACCGTATAAGTGCGAGCTGTGTGATGCTGCCTTCTCACAATCGTCTGATGTGAAGACACACATGAGAACTCACACGGGAGAGAAACCATATAAGTGCGAACTGTGTGATGCTGCCTTCTCACTATCGGGTAATCTGAAGACACACATGAGAACTCACACGGGAGAGAAACCGTTTAAGTGTGATCTGTGTGCTGCCGCCTTCACACACTCGGGTAATCTGAAGACACACATGAGAAGTCACACGGGAGAGAAACCATATAAGTGTGATCTGTGTGATGCTACCTCCTCAACATCGAGTAATCTGAAGACACACATGATCATTCACACGGGAGAGAGAACGAAGAAGAAAAATACAAAAGAAAAAATCATTTAAATGTAACATTTGAAGTGAAGAGTTAGCTCTGAAAACATCCTATAATCACACATGGCAATGCATAATAACTCTAGGGAGATGTCGTAGAGATGTTAGCAGAAAGTACATCTCAAACTGTCAGACTTACATGTAAGATCAGCTTGGCTCTGTGAACAAGCGAGCACACTGCACACATGTGAACTGGAGCAGTGCNCATGTCTCTCTCTATAGAATGTGAGTGTGATAGTGTGTATTTGTGTGTGTGTGTGCGTGCGTGCGTGCGTGCGTGCGTGCGTGCGTGCGTGCGTGCGTGCGTGTGTGACATAGCAACAAATGATGAGAATAAAGAAAGCTGTTACTGTCCGAAGCAAGTTCATATATAGGCAAAACGGGAAACTTCCCAAAAGAACAGAGATTCTATAATACTAGGCCTGTGTGATATTAAATACTCAGTAACTCTGTACACACGCGTAAAACTAACAGTTACTGTCCCAGCCTACCACGTCAACAGAACCATATTGACCGGAGTAGTATATACGATCTACACCGTCGACAAAAAGCGATTAGATGGCGAAC
>NW_014577581.1:9408-12490 GCF_000485595.1 Priapulus caudatus
GGTGTACACAATGAAATCCCCAATATTAGAAAATGATCACATAAACTAACTCGCGCTTATTGTATCACTGGCGTTCATTGACAGGAAGACTGTAAATTTTTTTCAAGGACTTTCTTTCAAGGACATTTTTTCGTGAAATTCACAGGACACTTCTTATCAGACATTTTATCGGAATTATACACAGTAACAAACATTACCTGGACTTTATTTAATAACCGGCAATTCCTTAATCACTGATGCCCTTGTAAATAGATTACTCCTGAGGATCGACGACTAAATTGTACCAATCCTCTCCTCTCCCCACTCATGAGCCGGTGTTTCGTTATATGGTAATGAGTCTGTACTGAATCGTGATATAATGCTGAGTACATTGGATCAAGGACGATTTGGGTAACTTAAAGCCGTGCGACAGAGAGAGAGAGAGAGCTGGAAGGATTCGTCACGTGACTGATTATTATTCTATAACATATTATTCTATAACACCTGTGTTGTAAATCACTTCATACTTGTGCGAACTTGCAACCACATGGCTGCTATGCTGCTCAAGGTCGACTTTTGCTGGTAACATATATAGTTTATTATCAACTTGATCACAAAATTCTTGTCAATAATGTCGTCATTATCAGGAAGCCACCCAACTTGCTTCATGCATGCTGCACCATGCATAGCTATCACATGCACATTCTATGCCAATAGTAGCTGCAGTGCAGGCAACCGCTTACTCTATATAGTAATGAAATACACTTACAGTGCACGACCTGCCCCAGGGCCTGCTGCGGCCGCAGCGCCATGCTCACCTTGGGAGCCAGCCACTCTGCAGTAAAAAATAAATTCATAAGAAGAAACAAGAACTGACCTTAGAACCATCCAAACTGTGTAGAGCTAATGTATCTTCGAATAACAATGTTTGTTTTTATTTCGTGGGAACAGGTCTGTTGTCATTTCGAGCATAATATGCAGTTATGCCCTTGTGTTCGATGCTCGTTCGACACACATTAATTGTACAAAATCTAGAACTACGTTCAAGTCGACGAAACAACTGATCATTTTTTACTTATTCTGTGTAATAATAATAAAAAATATTGTAGGAAAATACAGTATTTCAATCATTACACAACTATTTAACCTATTCCTATGGTCTAACTTCAGTAATAGCTATCGGTATTACAATTAGGGATAGGGGTAGGCCCAGCTGTACAAGAAACTATTTGTGCTATCCATTATTATACTAACGTATGTCTACTATTCTGGAGCACATTCAGTAGAATTTATTTGTGGAAGAAAGAAAACAGGAAGAGAACAGGAGCGAAGGTTGCAGAAGCGAGCAAAAAAGGAAAATATTGCATTGAATAGAGAGTGTAGAGTATATGTAAAATCGTAGAGAGGCAGTGTATAGCCAGAATCGATAAACTGACTCGAGAGCTGTGTAATGTAGCTGGGATCGGGATCATCCGGGTTACTGGGAAAGGGGTTAGGTATGAATTAGGCAAGTGTAAATCTGTGATAATCAAGCTGGAAGCACTCTAAATTCAGGTTAGATATCGCATTAATCGCAATGTAGTTATGCAAGCAGAAAATGAAGATAATAGGCTTAGCCTCTCTAAGGGCTCTAGAAAGTTTAGCGTAGCATTCCTGACCGATAACCTGAATTCAGTGGTTCGCGCAGCTAATCGAGAGATGGAGGAAGTAAATGGTGAGAGCAGTGTGGGTAGTGATGTTTCACATGCTGCAGCAGATAAGCAAGCTGTAGATGAGGTAAAGGCAAAGTATGCTGAGGCAGAAGAATAACAGAGTAAGAAACCAGCGAGCCAGCAAGAAAACGTACAAAAACACGTCTAAATGTGCCAAGTTGTCAGGGCTTCGCTCCCTATGACGGAATAGCCATGCAGTTCCATAGTCTAGAAATAGATAGTCTCCCATCGCTACGGCGACACACGCTCTACATAGCAACACCGTCTCCCCGACGACACACGCCGTACACCTCTCGTCCTCTCGCTACGGCGACACACGCTCTACATAGCAACACCGTCTCCCCGACGACACACGCCGTACACCTCTCGTCCTCTCGCTACGGCGACACGGGGCGACACACGCTCCAAGTAGCAAAAAACCTAACTCTCCGACGATACACGCCGTATACCACTCGTCTCGTAGCAAAAACCGACTGCCTCCGTGTCCTTGAGGAGATCCGTCCTGTATAATGGTGTCGTCAGCTATGGGGCTAAAGTTTTATACAGTATTCTGATGAATTTTGATTTAAGAAGGAAGTTAAGAACATGGGCCTTTATACACATCTTCCTGTTTTGATGTCTTATGTGCAAAGTTTACACCAAACACTATTCAAAGCTATACCCGCAGTGACGGATTAAGAGGGGTGGTGGATTGGGTGGCTGTCCCCCCCCCCTCCGCTGGAGTAACAATATTTTTATACATAATATATTTGTTGTTATATTATACCAATTAATTATTGCTAAGTATAATAGTCGCGCGGCTGTACAAAACTCTACCTGATGCATGGGTTAAATTAATATAAAATTATGTAATTGAGTGGTAAAGCAGGTTGCAGAATGAAGGCGGTGCTGTAAATCAGAATAAGGCTCAAAAGTGCCTCAAATACCATCTCCTGCGATCTACATTTTCAAAATTTGCTGAGGAGAACCCCCTTCCCCCGCCTATTACTCACCCCCTCATTGAAATCCCGGATCCGCCAGTGCCCCGGAATAAATAAAACCACATGGAAGTGGAATTTGTGGAAACGTTTAAACATCGCTGTACCGGCATTTCGGCACTGATTATTACTTCCCCCGTTTTAATTAGTGCTAGAGCTTATAAGGAGCTTCATTAGCAGGAGTTGCGACCGCTAATGTTCTCCTAGCAATCGAAAAGTCATGATGAGTAACACTCACCACGATTTCGGGCGCGTCCGACGGATGATGAGGCAACCCGATAAATTGATTTATTTATTATTAGAGCTTATTATATAAAGAGCTTCGCGCGGGATGGGACAACCCCTTCCCGTACCCACCCCTAGCACCGGCGCTATCACAAAATCGCTCTACTGGATCGTATCAAATTGAACACC
>NW_014577581.1:12542-21188 GCF_000485595.1 Priapulus caudatus
ATATCTATATATATATTATATAATATAGTAGGCCTAATAACCGGAATTTTATTACAATTATGATATTTATGATAAGATGTTTTGGACACCTCCTGAATAATTACCTGAACGCTGTAACCACTGAACAATATATATGTAAGTCGCTATTTCTCTCTCCCGCCCCCCCCAACACAACACCAACGAGAAAGAATGTGAACCGAAGGAAAGGAGAATCTGTCGCGAATCCCGAGAAGTGAATCGTCGACGGCAGCGAGAGAGTTCCGTTCGAGCTCTGATTAACTACCAAGCGACATGCAGCGACCAAAGGTCGCTGACATATATAGGCCTAGGGATCCTGGGTACTTCCAGAAATTCAACGCATCGATCCACATCGAAAAGATCGATCAACGAATCGATCCACACCCAGCAATTTAACAATTCTATCACATCGAGGATATCAACGAATCGATCACATCAAGGTAATATATATTGGGCTCTTACCTGAAAATGATGCAGTAGGATTAATTTCCTGAAATGATACTTATAATAACTACAATCAACAATTATCATCAATCAAGTGTTGTTTTGCGACAATTAATGAGTGACGCGCCACACATTAAACTTCACATTACACCTTAAATTCATACATCCTACCTACACATTCTAATTTATTAAAGTAAGCACACTGGTTCCTTAATCTGCTTATTAAATCTTTATTGTATTAAATGATTAGAATCTGTACGTTATGTAATCAGATACAAATCCTGTACAGACAGACAATGTCTTTTTCATGAGAAAAATAGCTAGGATATAAGCAATAATACTGTTATTGATTAATAAGTAAGTATTATATATATATATATATATATATTATATATATAATTATAGTACTCTATATTACAGTATATTATACTTCAAAATGATGATATATCAGGAGTGGGAATAAAGGGTCCGCTTTTATCCACTCTTGATACTATTGAAATATGTCAGCGATAGTGTCACTGCATGTCCGCACAGTGTAATATTATAAGATAATTTTGTAGATGCTGATACTAGTGCGGCAGGTGCGCTATATAATGCGCGCATCTTAATTTCTCGAGACAACCTGCCAACGAAAATTCTCAAACTCAGAAGAGGGCGTGTAAGGAATACACAAAATTAAATATAGCAGGTATTTAGATTGAGTTTGACTTAGAACCGTTAGATTGGTATTCCGCTATTATTATAGTAGAAGGTATGATTTGATAGTCGCAATAACAAGTTACATTCTCGCTTTCAACTTTGTCCTGGAGCCTAGTAGGCCCACATAGGGTTAAGATATGAGAACACGGGTCCAATAAAACCAATGTCATTGTACATCAATACATAATATAATAATATATCACATATAATGGTTACTTAATCTAATCATCAATAATCAATACCACGTGGATATTGCGTCTCGAGCATCGGACCCCTAGCTGTTCGATGCGCTATTCGTCGAGGCAGTATGTTGATGTAGCGTGCCGGGCAGGTGCACGGCCTTGCTCTAGTGCCGGAGATAGGATAGTGTGAGAAGGGGGGTCGGGGGGTTTTCCCTCCAGCCAATTTTGAATCTAGGCGCTCTCAATTTTCTTAATTTATATTATATTACGGCTTATATTTTGCCCTTTAGGCTTTTTGGCTGCGTTTGCTACGCAGCCGCTACGGCTAGTGACGCTCGGCTGCAAGTAAACATGCATTGCGTATGTGGTTATACACCCTCATAGATGTGTTTTGGTACTATCCCATTTCGCTATTATAAGGCAACCGCGAGTCGTTTGAATAATTAGTGGTAGGTTTAGATTGTGGTTAGTATTGAGTTAGGTATTAGAGTTAAATATTAGTGGAAGGTTTAGATTGGGTTAGTATTAGGAGTTAGGTTTGGAGAGTAGGTGACTTCGCTTAAGTACTAGCATATATATTACTTTATGTAAGAGCAAACGTGAAGCAAGCCGGCATGCCAGCAACTGCTCAGACGAATAGGCATACGAACAGGTGTCCGATGCACGGACGAATATCCACGTCCTAATCAATAATCAATAAATGTCCGAGGCCGTACGCAGCACCCCAGTAATGGGGTCTGCGACCGTGTTCTCTCAATCACGGAAAGCCACCTCCAGTTTGGAGGTGGCACTTTTAAGTAATATATGCGCCCGATATATCCAATCCTATTGCGTACGTGGAACTTACTTTAATCTGAACTTCGAATCATTTATCTAGCGTGGCATGCACGGCTATGAAGTTCCTGGCTAGCGAGCCACAACATAAGAATATGTCAATGCTTACGCTAATGGTATAAATTTATAAACATCATGCCAAAAATGTGTCTGTCTTGCATTCACATTTGTCAACGCAATGAAAATCACCTTCCGGTTACTTCGGCTATTCCGATGTGTAAAAGTTAATAGTCCGCGCGCATCTATGGTCGCGTTAATCTTCCGAGTGAATCTCGAAACTAAAGGAATTGCAATTCAGTTGCGATCGAGAATGAATATGGCCGAAATATCGAAGTTACTCTTACTTAGGATGAATTAAGTTGCAGTGAAACCAAGTCTGAAAACGGAGACTAGAAGTCTTCGGAAGCGATATTGACAATCAGCAGGTCTGTTACTTGATATTTTGGGCTCGGATATATAACCCCCGTCCATGGCCCTCAGTGCTACTCGTTTCACGTCATCCAATGCCACACAAAATTGCACAATTTCTACAAGGGTGACTGCAGACGACAAACCCGCACCCTCAGATTAGCAAAGCGGAGTTATAACGTCTGCATTCCCATGCGGACTAGCTGGCATATGGTTCGTATGTCTCCTACGGGTACCTGCAGTCGGAACGTACCGACTAGTAACTATCTAGTCTGATTATGTGTTAGGGTTAGGGAGCTAGGCGCGTAGCGACCTTCTTAGACTCGTTAAGTGGAGTAGGCGAGGTACGGTTCCTGACATATTAGATAGTATGGCTGCAGGGATAGAAGAAGATGTCCAATCCTATCCTTAATCAACGCTAACATCTCCTAGTCCAACACCGTATCTGGACATCATCTCTATCCTTGAACCGATAGTATTAGTAGTATTAGTAGTAGTACCAGGGTTACGTTCCGGCTAGCTGTACCTTGGGGGGGGGGAGCATAGACCCTCCCGCCCTAGCTAGCGTCGACCAGGGGCGAGATATCATCACGTTGCGTAAAAGTGTATTACGTACGCAGGGTTTTCTACGAAGTACGTGCGAAAAGCTCGTAAGGTGCGATTCATCAACGCAGCGTTAGCACTGCGTACGCAAATGTTGATGACTCGCAGTGTAAATCCACCTAATATATATATATACAGGGGCCGCGGAACGACGGTGTGAGGGTGTAACAACGATGGTGTAAGTGGGGGTGTTCAATTTGTTACCATCCAGTAGAGCGATTTTGTGATAGCGTCGATGCTAGGGGTGGGTACGGGAAGGGGTTGTCCCATCCCGCGCAAAGCGCGGAATTATAAGCTCTAATAATAAATAAATAAATTTATCGGGTTGCCTCATCATCCGTCGGGCGCGCCAGAAATCGTGGTGAGTGTGTTACTCATGACTTTTCGATTGCTAGAAGAACATTAGCGGTCGCAACTCATGCTAATGAAGCTCCTTATAAGCTCTAGCACTAATTAAAACGGGGGAAGTAATAATCAGTGCCGAAATGCCGGTACAGCGATGTTTAAACGTTTCCACGAATTTCACTTCCATGTGGTTTTATTTATTCCGGGGCACTGGCGGATCCGGGATTTCAATGAGGGGGTGAGTAATCGGCGGGGGTATGGGGGTTCTCCCCCAGTAAATTTTGAAAATGTATATCGCAGGAGATGGTATTTGAGGCACTTTTCAGCCTCATTCTGATTTACAGCACAGCCTTTATTCTGCAACCTGCTTACCACTCAATTACATAATTCTATATTAATTTATCCCATGCATCAGGTAGAGTTTTTTACAGCCGCGCGAATATTATACCTAGCAATAATTAATTGGTATAAGATACCAACACATATATTATGTGTAAACATATTGTTACTCCAGCGGAGGGGGGAGCCACCCCCTCCACCACCCCTCTTAATCCGCCACTGCGGTGGTATAGCTTTGAATAGTGTTTGGTGTGAACTTTGCACATAAGACATCAAAACAGGAAGAAGAAAAATGTGTGTGTATAAACGACCCATGTTCTTAACTTCCTTCTTAAATCTAAATTCATCAGAATACTGTATAAAACTTTAGCCCCATAGCTGACGACACCATTATACAGGACGGATATCCACAAGGACACGAGGGGAGTCGGTTTTTGCTACGAGACGATTGGTATACGGCGTGTATCGTCGGAGAGTTAGTTTTTTTGCTACTTGGAGCGTGTGTCGCCCCGTGTCGCCGTAGTGAGAGGACGAGAGGTGTACGGCGTGTGTCGTCGGAGAGACGGTGTTGCTATGTAGAGCGTGTGTCGCCGTAGCGAGAGGACGAGAGGTGTACGGCGTGTGTCGTCGGGGGAGACGGTGTTGCTATGTAGAGCGTGTGTCGCCGTAGCGAGAGGACGAGAGGTGTACGGCGTGTGTCGTCGGGGAGACGGTGTTGCTACGTGGAGCGTGTGTCGCCTTAGCGATGGGAGACTATCTATTTCTAGACTATGGAACTACATGGCTATTCCGTCATAGGGAGCGAAGCCCTGACAACTTGGCACATTTAGACGTGTTTTTGTACGTTTTCTTGCTGGCTCGCTGGTTTCTTACTATGTTATTCTTCTGCCTCAGCAACTTTGCCTTTGCCTCATCTACATCTTGCTTATCTGCTGCAGCATGTGAAACATCACTACCCACACTGCTCTCACCATTAACTTCGTCCATCACTCGATTAGCTGCGCGAATCACTGAATTCAGGTTATCGGCCAGGAATGCTACGCTAAACTTTCTAGAGCCCTTAGAGAGGCTAAGCCTACTATCTTCATTTTCTGTTTGCATAACTGCTTTGCGATATCTAATCTGAATTCAGAGTGCTTCCAGCTTGATTATCACAGATTTACACTTGTCTAATTCATACCTAACCCTTTTTCTCGGTAACCCGGATGATCCCGATCCCAGCTACATTACACAGCTCTCGAGTCAGTTTATCGATTCTGGCTATACACTGCCTCTGTTTATTCAATGCAATATTTTGCTTTTTTGCTCGCTTCTGCAACCTTCGCTCCTGTTCTCTTCCTGTTTTCTTTCTTCCACAAATAAATTCTACTGAATGTGCTCCAGAATAGTAGACATACGTTAGTATAATAATGGATAGCACAAATAGTTTCTTGTACAGCTGGGCCTACCCCTATCCCTAATTGTAATACCGATAGCTATTACTGAAGTTAGACCATAGGAATAGGTTAAATAGCTGTGTAATGATTGAAATACTGTATTTTCCTACAATATTTTTTATTATTATTAGTAAGCAAGTAAACAAGGAAAAATGATCAGTTGTTTCGTCGACTTGAACGTAGTTCTAGATTTTGTACAATTAATGTGTGTCGAACGAGCATCGAATACAAGGGCATAACTGCATATTATGCTCGAAATGACAACAGACCTGTTCCCACGAAATAAAATGAACTATTTGCTTGAAAGAATTGTTATTCGAAGATACATTAGCTCTACACAGTTTGGATGGTTCTAAGGTCAGTTCTTGTTTCTTCTTATGAATTTATTTTTTACTGCAGAGTGGCTGGCTCCCAAGGTGAGCATGGCGCTGCAGCCGCAGCAGGCCCTGGGGCAGGTCGTGCACTGTAAGTGTATTTCATTACTATATAGAGTAAGCGGTTGCCTGCACTGCAGCTACTATTGGCATAGAATGTGCATGTGATAGCTATGCATGGTGCAGCATGCATGAAGCAAGTTGGGTGGCTTCCTGATAATGACGACATTATTGACAAGACTCGACCTTGAGCAGCATAGCAGCCATGTGGTTGCAAGTTCGCACAAGTATGAAGTGATTTACAACACAGGTGTTATAGAATAATATGTTATAGAATAATAATCAGTCACGTGACGAACCATTCGCGCTCTCTCTCTCTCTCTCGCCCTGTCTCTTCTCTCTCGCCCTGTCTCTTCTCTCTCTCTCTCTCTCTCTCTCTCTCTCTCTCTCTCTCTCTCTCTCTCTCTCTCTCTCTCTCTCTCTCTCTCTCTCTCTCTCTCTCTCGCACGGCTTTAATTTACCCAAATCGTCCTTGATCCAATGTACTCAGCATTATCACGATTCAGTACAGACGCATTATCATATAACGAAACACCGGCTCATGAGTGTACAAATGAATCACCAAATTCAGAAAATATCACATAAACTAACCGCGCTTTATTGTATACTTTCCTACCACGCATAGCCCCACGTATAATATACGGAGTGGCTGAAGGTACGGCAGCCGTCGTTCACTGAAGCCCCGTTTTGGCGTTTGTTTGAGGGCTGAAGCAATTATTTGCGATCTTCTGATGTAAAGTTTACAATAATGTTCATTTTCATACCTAATCCGAGTGTTTCTAGCTCATCAAAACTCTCAAATCGTGAATTTCCCAAGGCGTTATTTCGAAATCTGCTGCCCTCCGCCGCCATCTTTGTCTCGTTAAGTATAAAAGTGAATGGACTGCTGTACCTCCAGCCTCGTCAATTAGAGATACGGTTGCCGTACCTCCAGCCACTGCCTATGCGCGATACCGTGCGTGCATATTTTCACTCTAATTAAACTAACCGCGCTTTAATAAACTGAATACTCAGGTAGATCATAGCTAAGACATGTCTATGATTGGGGAAATTTCTAGAAATGTCTCTCAAGTCGTTCGCGAGATATAAGAGCAAGTATACATTCCTACCACCCATACCCGATACAGCGCGTGCATATTTTTGCATTAATTAAACTATCCGCGCGTTAATGTACTCAACACTCGCACAGATCATAAGACATGGGTTTATGACAGCTAGGTAGCATTTCTAGAAATGTCACTCAACTCGTCGCGAGATACAAGAGCAGGTACACTTTCCTACCACCCATAGCCCTGCGTATAATAGCCTGCGCCAGCTACCGCGCGTGCATATTTTCACTCACAATTATACTAACTGCGCTGCTGAATCATAATACGGCAATGCGTTTTATTAGATCAGTGTTCAAACGTACGGTTATTTACAAAAACTTACAAAGAGTTTTCATGGCCACATGTTAGGTAGATTAAAAACACTAAAAAAACATGACACAGTCAGGTAGTATACCTTAAAGGTTTCAAGACTTTCTCAATTAATTCCTAGTCTAGCTTTCACACGCGTGCAGTGTGCTCGCTTGTTCACAGAGCCAAGCTGATCTTACATGTTAGTCTGACAGTTCGAGATGAACTTACAGCTTACATCTCTACGACATCTCCCTAGAGTTATCATGCATTGCCATGTGTGATTATAGGGTGTTTTCAGAGCTAACTCTTCACTTCACATGTTACATTTAAATTGTTTTTTCTTTCATATTTTTCTTCTTCGTTTTCTCTCCCGTGTGGGTTCTCATGTGTGTCTTCAGACTACACCGGTGGGAGAAGGTAGCATCACACAAATCGCACTTATGTGGTTTCTCTCCCGTGTGGGTTCTCATGTGTGTCTTCACTTCACCCAGACGGGAGAAGGTAGCATCACACAGATCGCACTTATGTGGTTTCTCTCCCGTGTGAGTTCTAATGTGTGTCTTCACAGCACCCGATTGTGCAAAGGTAGCATCACACAGATCACACTTATACGGTTTCTCTCCCGTGTGGGTTCTCATGTGTATCTTCACATAACTCGATTGTGAGAAGGTAGCATCACACAAATCGCACTTATGTGGTTTCTCTCCCGTGTGGGTTCTCATGTGTGTCTTCAGATTACTTGAGTCCGCGAAGGTAGCATCACACAGATCGCACTTATGTGGTTTCTCTCCCGTGTGAGTTCTAATGTGTGTCTTCAGTGCACCCAATTGTGCAAAGGTAGCATCACACAGATCACACTTATATGGTTTCTCTCCAGTGTGACTTCTCATGTGTGTCTTCAGATGATGCAAGCGGGAGAAGGCAGCATCACACAGTTCACACTTATATGGTTTCTCTCCCGTGTGAGTTCTCATGTGTTTCTTCAGAGTACCCGATTCTGCGAATGCGGCATCACACAGATCGCACTTATACGGTTTCTCTCCAGTGTGAGTTCTCAGGTGTTTCTTCACATGATCCAAGCGGGAGAAGGTAGCATCACACAGATCACACTTATGTGGTTTCTCTCCAGTGTGAGTGATAATGTGTGACTTCACATGACTCGATTGTGAGAAGGCAGCATCACACAGATCGCACTTAAATGGTTTCTCTCCTGTGTGAGTTCTCATGTGTGTCTTCACACTACTCAGATAGGAGAAGGAAGCATCGCACAGTTTGCACTCATATGAATTTTCCCCGGAATTAATTCTCACGTACTCCATCGTGCTTCGGGGAAAGCTGCCACGTACTGGTGACACACGTCAGATATGTCTACCCTGTCTGGCGTTCAAGTCACGACCACGTGTTTTGCTTCGAAGACAGCCTCGCTCACTTGTAGAATTCACGTCCTATATATAGGCTCTCCTACAAATTAGTAAAGAGAATAGAAATCAATGCATTGAACACC
>NW_014577581.1:21198-22781 GCF_000485595.1 Priapulus caudatus
CAGAGTTAACTCTTCACTTCAAATGTTACATTTAAATGATTTTTTCTTTCGTCTTTTTCTTTGTCGTTTTCTCTACCGTGTGAGTTCTAATGTGTTTCTTCAGATTACCTGATTGTGCAAAGGTAGCATCACACAGATCGCACTTATATGGTTTCCCGCCCGTGTGGGTTCTCATGTGTGTCATCAAATTACCCGAGTCTCTGAAGGCAGCATCACATAGAGCGCACTTATACGGTTTCTCACCTGTGTGGGTCCTCATGTGTCGCTTCACACTACCCGATTCTGAGAAGGCAGCATCACACAGTTCGCACTTGTATGGTTTCTCTCCCGTGTGAGTTCTTATGTGTTTTTTCACACTACCCGATTCTGAGAAGGCGGCATCACACAGATCGCACTTATATGGTTTCTCTCCCGTGTGAGTTCTCAGGTGTGTCTTCAGATTACACGATATTGAGAAGGCAGCATCACACAGTTCGCACTTATACGGTTTCTCTCCCGTGTGACTTCTAATGTGTGTCTCCAGATTACCCGATTGTGAGAAGGCAGCATCACACAGCTCGCACTTATATGGGTTCTCTAGAGTGTGAGTTCTCAGGTGTGTCTTCACATGGTCCAAGCGGGAGAAGGTAGCATCACACAGTTCACACTTATACGGTTTCTCTCCTGTGTGACTTCTCATGTGTGTCTCCAGATTACCCGATTGTGAGAAGGCAGCATCACACAGCTCGCACTTATACGGTTTTTCTTGAGTGTGAGTTCTCAGGTGTGTCTTCACATGGTCCAAGCGGGAGAAGGTAGCATCACACAGATCACACTTATACGGTTTCTCTCCCGTGTGAGATCTCATGTGTACCTTCAGTGAACCCGATTGTATGAAGGCAGCATCACACAGCTGGCACTTATACGGTTTCTCTCCCGTGTGAGTTCTCATGTGTGTCTTCAAGTGACCCGATGTTGAGAAGGCGGCATCACACAGACCACACTTATACGGTTTCTCTCCCGTGTGACTTCTCATGTGTCTTTTGAAAGCACTCGAATCTGAGAAGGCGGCATCACACAAATCGCACTTATATGGTTTCTCTCCCGTGTGACTTCTCATGTGTGTTTTCAGGCGCCCCGATTGTGCAAAGGTAGCATCACACAGCGCGCACTTATACGGTTTCTCTCCCGTGTGACTTCTTATGTGTAACTTCACTCTACTCAGATAGGAGAAGGAAGCATCACACAGTTTGCACTCATATGAATTTTCCCTGGAATTAATTCTCACGTACTCCATCGTGCTTCAGGGAAAGCTGCCACGTACTGGTCACACACGTCAGGTGTCTACCCTGTCTGGCGTTCAAGATACGACCACGTGTTTTGCTTCGTAGACTGCCTTGTCTCACTTGTGGTACTCACGTCCTATATCTAGGCTCTCCTACAAATTAGTAAAGAGAATACAAATAAATGCATTGAACGCTGAGTATTGATGTAGAACATAAACGCGCCCCAGTTTATTTTTGCAATATAACTGCTGATGCTGCATATATAATTATTATCATCCAAACATCACGCGCCATTTAACAACTGTAAGGTCAAGCACA
>NW_014577581.1:27594-29434 GCF_000485595.1 Priapulus caudatus
TATAATAATAATAGTATAAATCATAATATGTTCATAGCAGGAATATTGCATTAAAGATATTGTCAATGAAATCTTGTAAAACGAACCAGACGAGTGTGACACCACAGACTATTAAAACCGCTAGCCCTTATTCATTCACATACCAAAAATGAGCAAAATCCGTTAAACCTGAACTGACTATAATGGCATTCCCATTTTTGCCAAAATGAAATTGTCAATGACACTGTAGCTCACCACAAAAAAGGACACAAATGAGTGAGTAAGAAGAAGTCAGTTTTAATTGAGCAACCATTGACGTACATTATAGAAACGATTGCCATCTGTATATCGCAATAATAATTTATAAACCAAAATAAATCACAATTTGTGACCGCAGATGGCGCTATACCCGCTTTGTAGCGATTGCGTTTGAAATAAATAGGTTATGCTGCGTTCCGACATGTTTTGTAAATATTTTCTCTAATATAGACGTTTTATCGGCAGGGTGGAGAGAGAATATCAATTTTGCATTAAAGATATATTGTCAATCAAATCTTGCAAAACGAACCAGACGAGTGTGACACCACAGACTGTTTGTGTCTATATAATATGCTATATAATTGCCAAACCCTACCTAATTTGCATGATTTGGTAATATCAAAACCCCTAGCCCTTACTCATCCACATACCAAAAATCAGCATAATCCGTTGAACCTGAACTGACTAATGGCAATTCCCATTTTTGCCAAAAAATCGCCGTGGCTCGAAAGTACGCCGACTGGCGTGTTCCAATATAGGACGTTTAATATGGGAGCATAGCAGTAACAACTACACCCAATTTCAAACATGTGGGTCAAACGGTTCCTGAGTTATCGTTGACCGAAGCCAAATGTTGACGAACGGACGGACGGACGTACGACGGACGACGATCGACCCATGGCAATAGCTCAGCTTGACGATGTCATCATCGATTCATTCACATACCAAAAATAGACTGTATGCACACACACGTATACGTACATTTCTCACATTTACCATCACACCGTATGCTTACACTTAAGCCTGAAGCTGATGGGTGGCAAATGTTTCTCATTTCTTAGTTAATGTGTAATACCAAAGCCTAATTCTGTGACGTCCCTACGGCCGGGCATCAGAGATGACATGCGTCCATAGAAATTATTGCTATGCATGGGTCTAAACAGAGGAATTGCTCCGACCTGTGATTGGAGGATAAAAATAGACCCCGTCCACTCCCGTAGGCTAAATTCAATAGACTCAAAACTCAAAGAGATTAAGGCTAAGACATATGTCTATAACAGTTAAAATTTATAGAAATGTTACTGAAATCGTTCGTTCCATATGATAGTACACGTTCCTACGGTACCGGTCATAGCATAATAGATAATAGGCTAATACTATAATAGCGTATGCGGCGGGAGTAGGCGGGGTCTATTTTTATCCTCCAATCACAGGTCGGAGCAATTCCTGTTTAGACGCATGTCAGAGATGTTGATACAGCAACCAGGCAGAAGGACAGTGATGGACAGTGTGTATAAAAATGGTGAACCAATTTCAGGAGATTAAACATCAATGTCAACACAATTACCGCTGAACGCTAAATGAAATTTAACGATTCACAGTAAATAAACAGTTAATGTTGTTTTCACGCAAACGTTAATTTCTGGAGGGAATCAAATTATAATGATTTTCACGTCCGTTCCCCTACGACCATATCGATCACCCCTCACGCGAACCCCACCAGGCTGTGTGACTAACGTCAATATACATGACGTAGTATGGCCGATATACATGACGGTATTCTAACCCTATAGCAATACCGTTTCTTGGAGCTACCCTCACG
>NW_014577581.1:29444-31609 GCF_000485595.1 Priapulus caudatus
AATCCTATAGGATCCTATAGGAATTAACCTATAGGATGGTAGAGGATCCTATAGGAATTAACCTATAGGATCCTATAGGAATTATGTTCCAATTCCCTATAGGATCCTATAGGATCCTATAGGATCCTCTGTAGAGATGTCTATAGGATGGTAGAGGATCCTATAGGAATTAACCTATAGGATCCTATAGGAATTATGTTCCAATTCTCTATAGGATCCTATAGGAAAATTTATAGGATCCTATAGGATCCTCTGTAGAGATGTCTATATGATGTTATAGGATCCTATAGGAATTAACCTATAGGATCCTATAGGAATTATGTTCCAATTCCCTATAGGATTTTATAAGATCCTATAGGATCCTCTGTAGAGATGTCTATATGATGTTATAGGATCCTATAGGAATTAACCTATAGGATCCTATAGGAATTATGTTCCAATTCTCTATAGGATCCTATAGGAAAATTTATAGGATCCTATAGGATCCTCTGTAGAGATGTCTATATGATGTTATAGAATCCTATAAGAATTAACCTATAGGATCCTATAGGAATTATGTTCCAATTCTCTATAGGATCTTATAGGACGCTAATCCAACCAGGCTGTGTGACTAACGTCAATATACATGACGTAGTATGGCCGATATACATGACGGTATTCTAACCCTATAGCAATACCGTTTCTTGGAGCTACCCTCACGTTAAACCCCAACGGGATCGAGCGTATTTACAGACAGTAGGCCTATATATTCGTGAAAATATCCAAGCCATGCACACTGAGTCAGATATAGTAATTAGTATATATACAATTAAGCTGTAGTGCACTAGTGCACTCATCAGGGACGGCTTTTGAGAGCTAAAATTAATAAATTTAAAGGAGCTAGACTATATATACAGACTATAAACTATTTTACATAGAACAATAAATTATTCCTAGCATAGCGTCAGATTGTACTCAACTTGGGCACAACTATATGGTCTATATGGTCTATATGGTATAACCAGGGTTACTATAGCCACAATTGTTATGCCTTCTCATTTCACACTACGTGAAATACTGTAAATACGAGCCTGCTTGGGCTAGTATATGAGCTTAATGATTTACCCGTATAGCCTTAATTCGCTCCGCCACAGGGCCGGGCTCCTAAAAATGGCAACGAATTAGGTCTACACGTAACACGGGTAGAACAAACCCGTACGTGATAAGTTTAATTAAATACAGCGATATGTCTAGCTGTCATGTACGCCGGCTAGCTCCAAGAAATCATTCATAATACAATGAAGAATGAAGAAAGACTTGCAAACAACCATGCATGCATTGACGTCTGGTAGCCTAGCCAGGCTTAGCTCTACCGGAATATATATATATATATGGCCCTACGGCGCTCCGGCATATGTTTGAACGCGGGCTATAGTACTAGAGCTATAAGACCTATGCTGGCGGAGCGATGAGCTGGTAGAGCTATAAGTCTGATTAGTCTAAGCTAGAGTAACGATAACGGCACTACACATGAAATGAAACGTATATATAATAGGCCGCGGCTACTCGATATCGTGAATGGAATTTCCACACTATTAGAAAAACGTCGTAGGCCTACGTGATACCTATAACCCCTAGTAAAAATCGTCTTCTTCCGTAAGAGTAGGCCTATACTAGCCGCGGCGTATAATAATATAACCACATAGGCCTACCTTAGTTCAACGAGTAATAGTTGTCCTGTCTACGCTTGAACTTCGAAGAAGTAGTTCGATCACTATAAAATACTTCGAGAAAACGAATGCGGTCTTGCCGAATATCACGAGAATGCAGTCGCTGGTCTAGAGTCGCTGGTTGTATGTCGCTAGTTGAAGGTTGTTGAAACTGCGGTATCGAAACGATTGTGCGCTCCGCACATCCACTGATCTCTATAATATAATCTGGATAGAGCATTGGCCTATCCGCGCTTAACATGACAGTGACGCAAGAGCGCCATCTTCCAACCACTCTGTAAAGCTGAATCTGCCGGTCTGTGCCCCACAACATTTCAAATGAAAAATAAGAAAACGCGACTTATTCTATTATTCAAATTAGCATGAAAAAAAACTTTGATCCATACTTAAGAGATTATATAAATATGGATATGTGTATAGATACATGTATGCAGCTAAATTAAAGAGAAATATACG
>NW_014577581.1:32376-46903 GCF_000485595.1 Priapulus caudatus
AGGATTGGGAAGACGCCAACGTTACGCCCATCTTTAAGAAAGGTCCCAGAGATCGACCGTGCAACTACAGACCAGTTAGCCTGACGTCCGTGGCTTGCAAGATCATGGAAGCGTGTTTACGGGACCATATTGTACGCCATATTGAACAGCATCAGCTCATGAACAACACACAACATGGATTCCGCTCAGGCCGGTCATGTCTGACTAATCTTCTGGAATTTCTGGAAAGTGTCACTAAGCACGTAGATGAAGAAAATCCTGTTGATGTCATATATTTGGACTTTCAAAAGGCCTTCGATAAGGTACCACACAAGAGACTCATTCGGAAACTAAGGGCGTTTGGAATAGAAGGAACCGTAGTCAGTTGGATTGAGGAGTGGCTAAGGGAACGAAGGCAGAGAGTAGTGGTGAATGGTCAAGAATCGGACTGGAGACCAGTGACAAGTGGTGTGCCCCAAGGGTCTGTGCTTGGCCCTGTCCTTTTTTTAGTGTACATTGACGACATTGACGACACAGTTACCAGCAGTCTCTCCAAGTTTGCGGATGACACCAAGCTATTTGGAAGCGTCAGTGCGATGGATCAAGTCCACAGGCTACAAGGCGATCTTAACAAGTTGTTTAAGTGGTCAGAGGACTGGCAGATGCTGTTCAACTTAGACAAGTGCAAATGCATACACATGGGTCATGGAAACCCCGAGGTCACATATTATATGAACGATGTGCCATTAGCCAACGTGACTGAGGAGAAGGACTTAGGGGTTATAGTTAATGCCTCACTAAAACCATCTAGACAGTGTGCAGAAGCAGCAAAAAAGGCAAACAAGGTGCTAGGAGTAATCAGAAGGTGTTTTACCGACAGGTCGAGGCTCACCATCGTTCCCTTATACATGTCCTTGGTCCGCCCACACCTGGAATATGCTATACAAGCTTGGAGACCTTATTTGATAAAGGACATAGAGCTCCTTGAAAAAGTTCAGAGACGAGCGACTAAACTAGTGGAAGGATTGGGTAGCTTGTCATACCAGCAAAGACTACAAAGGCTGAATCTGACTACTCTAGAGACACGTAGAGAGAGAGCTGATCTTATCGAGACCTATAAGATTATGACAGGCTTGGAGAATATTGATCATAGGACATTTTTTTCACCTGCAATCCTGTCCACCACCAGAGGTCACAGCATGAAACTGTACAAAGAGCGCAGTCGTCTCGAATTACGGAAAAACATTTTCTCTCAGAGAGTGATTGACAGCTGGAACAGCCTTCCCCAACATGTTATTGCGGCAAAAGACTTGCTCACATTTAAAATCGAATTAGGCCGCTATTGGACAGTTCAGGGTTTTATATAAGCGCAAGCTGCCTAACCCTTGATAGCCATACAAACACTTGATGTGATGTGTGGCTGTACAGTAAATACAGTACAGTAAATAATCAGTAATCAAGTAGATATCAAGTAGGTCTACACGGTAGATAGTATAGATACAAGCCGCCTTATTCATGGTTGAATATGATTCCACACAAATGATCTAAACAGAGCAAATAATAATTATTTCGCAGGCGAGTGAAGGTCAAACATACGTGCCACATCGTGGAATGAGGTTGGCAGATGGGCAATCTGCAATACAGTAGAGAAGCTGGCCTGGAGCCCCCTGTGGTAGTCATGTTGCATTATGACTAGATGCCCAATCTACGAGTAGTGTCACGAAACCTCAAGTAGCTAGTACAGTATAATCCCACCTCTCAGGTTCCATTTCACCTGAACTACACATTAAATTGACTACGTCATGAATTTTCTATGGTGTATATTGTAAAAATTTTGTTGCCTTTTTTTAGCTCACCTTGACATCGTCAAAGCTGAGCTATTGCCATGGGTCGTCGTCCGTCCGTCTGTCCGTCAACATTTGGCTACGGTCAACGATAACTCAGGAACCGTTTGACCCACATGTTTGAAATTGGGTATAGTTGTTACTGCTAATGCTCTCATATTAAACGTCCTATTTTGGAGCACGCCAGTCGACGTACTTTCGAGCCACCGACAATTTTTTGGCAAAAATGGGAATTGCCATTAGTCAGTTCAGGTTCAACGGATTTTGCTCATTTTTGAATGTGAATGAATAAGGTCTAGGGGTTTTGATATTTAAAAAACAATTATGCAAATTAGGTAGGGTTTGGCAATTATATAGCATGTTATATAGACACGCAGATAACAACAGTCTGTGTGTCACACTCGTCTGGTTCGTTTTACAAGATTTCATTGACAATATCTTTAATGCAAAATTCCTGCTATGAACATATTATGATTTATAACTATTATATTATGATATAATGATTTATGCTAAGAAACATCAAAGCGGGTATAGCTCCATCTACCATCACAAATTGTGATTCATTTTGGTTTAAAATAATATTTATAATTATATATAATATTATTTATTATTTCACATAAAAATTACACATATAATTAGCAAGAGTATATAATGGGAGTTCTCCCATATATACTCTTCGTTTCTATAATGTACGTCGATGGTTGCTCAATTAAAACTGACTTCTTCTCACTCACTCATTTGTGTCCTTTTTTGTGGTGAGCTACAGTGTCATTGACACTTTCATTTACATTAAAAGTAAATACTAACGGGACTAAATTGTATCGGTCAAATTTTTACCTGATAAGATTGTTTCACAACTAGTTAGAAATCCAAAAAACCTGGACGATTTGATATTATGATCCTGACATTAATTGCTTGCTATGGGCTATATATGTATGAGTAACGAATGTATGTTTACATCAAACAATATAGCAAAATAGAAAGTATAATGCAGCAATTTAACCATAAAAAGTGAACAGAATTATTTACATTTTGTGAAAAAGTGGAAATGTTTTTTTTTATATTTAGTATTTATTAGTGATGTCACGATCATCGATTATACTCGATCATCGGTTGAACACTGGCTCGAACCAAGCGCTTGTTTATCAAAATCCGTAATCGATTTCATCGAGAAAAAAAAAAAATATATATATATCAGGAGTAGATAATAGGGAGGAGTGTGACATCAATAAACAAGGGAAATTCGTCATTTACTAGCCTTATAATACCTACGATTTACTACGCGTAACTCATCCAACTTGAGCTCAAATCGGACACAGTACATTCGCCTATCATCGTGCGAAATCGTTTCCTCCGTAGACACCCGCAATCCGGAGATACAGCCTAAAACGTACGACACGATTCTCATTCTTTGGCCATCAATCCAACGCCATTGCGCGCTATAATTCAGACAAAAGGCAGCAACACTGCGTGCAGTCGCTGTGTTTGCTCTCTCGGAATGCGGAATGTGGCGTTGTGGCTCGCGGGGAGATTGGACATCGACGCAACACTCGACGAGCTAATCATGCGGTTGGCGTGCGTGCGTGAAGGCATGCCAGCTATGTACAGAGGTGGCCTGTGTAGCTGTGTACCGGGTCAAAGGTTATCTCCGCCGAGTGTTGATGCCTAATCTCCCAGCGAGCCACATGCCTCGCTGAGTTAGCAATAGCGCGTTAGGTAGCTGCCTTTTGTTTGAATTATAGGCGCGCAATGGGCGTTGGATTGATGGCCAAAGAATGGAGAATCGTGTCTTACGTTTTAGGCTGTATCTCTGGATTGCGGGGGGTCTACGAGGAAACGATTTCGCACGATGATAGGCGAATGTACGGGTCCGATTTGAGCTCAAGTTGGATGAGTTACGCGTAGTAAATCGTAGGTATTATAAGGCTAGTAAATGACGAATTTCCCTTGTTTATTGATGTCACATCCTCCCCTATTATCTACTCCTGATATATATATCGAAATAAATGTAAGACTTGAACAAGAAAACTTGGAAAAGTGATGAGAATCAGAGATATCATCGCTATTTTAGTTCGGGAATCGCCCGATATTCGCCGCAGTAAGTTACTTCCTGTTGAGGGCTAAAGCTAGGAACACACTAGGGATTTTATACGCGGCTAAACAAGCACATACATGCACACACGTACATGCACACGACGTTACGCACACGCAGGCATTCAACACCCCGAGTAACCGATTGTAACCGATTATCGGTTTATTGGGTCCAACCGATTATCGGTTACTTGGGTCCAACCGATGATCGATTACGAAATTACAACCGATTGACAACACTAGTATTTATGGTGATGTAATCACTTTAATAACGATTTGCAATGCGTGCGAGATTATACCGTTCAGCGTTCGATGGTGGAATCCTATACTGTTTTGTTTTATTTTAGGGTTACCCGTCATCTGGTCCTGGCTTCCCTTCCTCGACTCCATACCCACCTCAACCCGGCGGCGGCCCATCACCGGCGTACGCACCCGGTGCACCGAGCTACGGAGGGTTCGCCGCGTCAGGCTACCCACCCGCAGGACCCGGAGCAGGCGTTCCCGGTTACCCGCAGTCCACCGCGGCGCCGTACCCTCCAGGAGGTGGCGCTGGCAGCGCCTACCCACCGACAGGAGTAAGTGTAGTGCGTGATTCTAATTCTAATATAATATATAATTTATATATAGCCTAGCGCGATCGATTTCGTGTGATACACGATTGATTAGTAGCGTGTAGCGTTTTTCAGTGTGCAGGTGACAAAATAAGCGATGGTTCGATGGTCCGGGGCCATCAAATAATCGGGAGGACCATCAGATTTTCAAAGTCAATGGTCCGACAGACCGGACCGTTATGGGTTCAACTAAATTCTACTGAAACAACTTTATTAACCAATATACTATTAAAGTGAATAAACAATTACTGTATCGTTTGATACATTCATTGTAGGTGAATAATTTCCATTTTATCACCATGTAAAATCTCTTTCTTATGCTTGCACGCCGCATTACTTTTAGAGAACAATTTGAAATTTAGGAGGACCATCTAAAATTTAGAACCATCTCTTTTTTTCTTGTTATTTCTACCCCTGGTATGTGTGTGTGTGTGTTAGTAAGTGGGCGACACCCTCTTACATTGGCTGTATTACGGCTATGGCTAATCTATGGTTCGTGCCTTGAAAGCTGAAGTTGCTAACACGGACACTCGTCGCAACTTTAAGCTTCGGCTTCAGATGAATTACATATTAAAGACGGCTCGTGTTGCATGTCCGACTTTACTATTTCAAGTACTATTCAGTAGTAGAAATTTTGGCTGTTTTTGTTTCATTTCAGGGCTATCCACCGTCTGGTCCTGGTTATCCTTCCTCTTCTACGTACCCGACTCAACCTCCTGCCAGTGGCTATCCCTCTCAGCAGCCATTTGGTGGCTATCCCTCTCAGCAGCCATTTGGTGGCTATCCCTCCCAGCAGCCACCTGGTGGCTATCCCTCTCAGCAGCCATTTGGTGGCTATCCCTCCCAGCAGCCACCTGGTGGCTATCCATCCCAGCAGCCACCTGGTGGCTATCCATCCCAGCAGCCATCTGGTGGCTATCCATCCCAGCAAGGTTTTCCCGCACAGCCTTCATACCCTGCCAATCCGTCCCAACCAGGTGCTTACCCTGGTGGCCAGCATCCCGCTACCACATCAGGAGGCCTCGGGTTCGGGGTAAGTTGTCACCGCCGTGTGTTCGAAGCACTGCAGGCATGGAATTACCTTGTTAATATTAAATAATGTACGTCCTAACGAAGTTCGACTCGGTCAATGTACATTCTGAGTACGCTCAAGTTTTTATGCGAAATTTCATTGATTTTTTCGTTTTCATTTTTATTCCATGGCTAACACTAGGTGCCACCTCTGTACGTGCTTATTTCTCCATATAACGATGCATGTGAACAGCTGGGCTAACAATTAACTGCCTATCTGGCCATTAGAAACGCTATGGGGTCTCTCCTGCTTGTTCGGCAACTTATCTGACATGCATAATACATCGAAGTGGTAGACTCGTGTACATTTTTGCCTTCGGTGTGACACTCGTGTAGTGTAATAAGTGACCGCTATGATAGTACATCTGTTTTATATGTAATTTGCAGGGTGCGTCAGCTCTCCCTGGTGGCTACAACCAAAGTGCTGCCTACTCTACACAAGCTGTGCCACAAAATCAAACTTATATGCAAGCTCCAAAGGTAAGGCTGCTTATATTCAGTAATCACCCATGGAAACATATTATTATACTTAGGGTTGGTGGCACAGGTTGAAAAATTAAAAGTGAAACACATGTTGCATAGTTTACTTGATGTAAATATATCTGTCATCTTTCATTCATTTCTCTAATTCTCTTATATTGGCACGTAAGCACAAGAGTAGAATTACTATACATTTTTCAGTATTCTATATATAATATTACATGATGCATGGTATATAATTTTTTGGTTTCGTAATTTAAAAATTGTGTTTTGTTGTGTACATGATGGTTACGATCCTTCTCCACCAACCACCTCATTTGTCCTCCACTTCTTCGTCCCGCATGAGTTCGCGTTCCTTTATGCACAGTGGCTGCAGCATGATGTGGGTTATTTATTAACTATTGATTGAGTTGGTGGTTTTATGCGTCATGCATGCTATGATTATCACAGTGCGGAGGCTGCTTCAGTGCTGAGTGTCATACATTGTACTAGCCCTGCGCGTACATGCTCGTGTATTCCGTCGCCATGCAACCGGAGCAAACATCATATAATCTGAATCAAAAAATAGAATTGAGGAGTCTTTTTTTTCTTATCCTCCTGTTGAGGAAGAAGGGGTTGCACAGGCAGAGCTAGTATGGCATCACTGCTGTGTAAAACTGCTCTCTATTTGCGTAGCACTATGGAAGAGATTGGAGCTGGCCAGGGAGGAGGTGGGTGCAGGGCATGCTGCGGGGTGCGTAGAGTTATTATAGAGTATCTAAAGATGAGCAAAGAATACACAACAGGGCCGTAGCCTGGCGGGGGGCAAGGGGGCAGCTGCCCCCACAAGATTTTGGAGCAAAATTAAACAATACGCTTAGCTAATAATCGTAAATAACCCTAACGTGATTTTTTTGGATCTATATATCGGGATCTATATATTGGATCCGAGATATCGGGGATCTGCTATCCTAGCTCAGATTTTGTTAGATACTCTCGTTGTTGAACTGCAATCAATTCACTTTTAAAATATGATATCAATGTCCAATAGGTATCTGTGTGTGCGTGTGCGTTCATGTGTGTGCGTGCGTGCGTGTGTGTGCGTGTGTGCGACGTGGCCTGTGGTGTGCGAGGGTGTATAACAGCCTGTCTACACTAGCAACTTTAGATTTGCAACTCGAGGCAAACTCCGAGTTCGAGCAAACTCAACAACCTCGAGCAAACCTGGCCGATTCACTGGTACTGACTGTGAATTCCAATGTTCAATGTCCAATGTTTGTCTATCTGCAGGATCACATGACTACAAACTGTCATTTGATTGGCTGAGTTATTCCAAACCTCAGCAAACTCGAGCAAACTAGTTTGCCAAGAAGGTGCACGGCCTAACTTCTGCAAACTTCTGCAAACTAGTTTGCCGAAGTTTGCCAACTGGTCTACACTGGCAAACTTTGGAAAACTTTTCTTGGCAAACTCGGAGTTTGCTCGAGTTTGCTCGAGTTTGCAAACTAAAGTTTGCTAGTGTAGACAGGGCTTAAAGCAGCTTCTATTCCCGGGTTAATATATAACAACTCTGTGTTGTATGCATGCCCCCTATCCTGTCGTTCTGGAACTTGTCTCTCTGAGACATTTTTTTCCTGTTCTGCATTTACCTCTACTTGCTCTGCCAGCCCTTCTCCTTATCCTCCTCATATTCCCTTCGTTCCCTATCGGTATCCTCATGTTATTCTTCAACTTGTTTTCTTTCCTTTGTCTCCCTTTTACAGACGTTTATTCACTCGCTCACTCACTCGCTCGCTCATTCCCCTTCTCACTTACTCTCTCACACTTTCTCTCCTTTTCATACTATTACTTGTGCAGGGCCGTAGGCTGAGCTAATCCCTAGGGGGGGGGCAAAATTTCATGACTCAACTGTCACCTGTGTAATGATGAGCGACGGGCGCAGCTCTTGATCGACGTCCATAGTGTGGTAGGGGTGGGTTTCACGGCTTTCACGGATACGTGACCAAAAAAAAATCACGTTAGGGTTATTTACGATTATTAGCTAAGCGTATTGTTGAATTTTGCTCCAATATCTTGTGGGGGCAGCTGCCCCTTTGCCCCTCTCCCCAGGCTACGGCCCTGTTGTGTATTCTTTGCTCATCTTTAGATACTCTATAATAAATTATAATCAGGCGAGAGATTCATTCAACATGTGCATCTTCCTTCGGCCTTTCTAATCCACTGAGATAAAGTTAGACATATGGTTCTTGTTTTTTCATTCTCATTTTTTTATGCCGGGATAAGTTTAGTCAACGCGTTGTTTTTTACGGCGTGGCTAAATGTTCTCTAGCGGTCGGGTTGGGTTCACCTAACATCTAAGAACCGATGAATTTTTTCGTAGTCGGGTTCGGTTGACCCAGCACGTAGCTACGCTTGCTTGTCACGTAGCAACTGATGCTACCCTCCCTCGCCCTCATGTTGTATGTGAATCATCCAAACACTGCCCCTCTCCCTCGCGTGCAGGCTCCATAAATATCGTGTAATGGTGTGCGGCTATAGACGGCTCCTGTCTGTCACCGGATCGGAGTGAATGCTCTTGCACGGTAGAGGACGGGGGCCGTCTAGGTGGCTATATCTGGGTGCAGTAGCTGATCTCAGGATACTGACGTATTGTCCGTGTTGTGTGCGGTGGGTACATCATCCACACGGGCGTGGTCTGCACGATAGAACGCGCTCGAGCACAGCCGTCGTGAATGCTTGCCTGCCCTACTAATAGTACTAGTAGGCTGTAGTACTATTGTGGCCGTCGTCGTGCATACACGTATATACAGGCAGACGTACATACGTAGACAGGCAGACGCAATACGGACGTAGTACTAGTAGTAGTGAGCGTGTTTCTCGTGAGTGCTACCGAGCTGCTGCTGCTGCTGCTGCTGCTGCCACACTTACTCACGCACGTACACTAACAACACGCGCAGTGGGAGTTTTACGCGTTGTAGGATCGGTGGCAGTGTGTTATAGACGTAGGAAGTGACAAATAGGATCTCTATTCTCAGAGTAAGTATGTGCAGCATGCTGTAGCTTGATCAAAGCAATAGTAAAATGATAAAATCATAAATAACCCTGTTATTTAGCACTGGTATATATTAAATATTATATCAAGAGCTAATAAATATTATTTATTTATTTATTAAATCTTTATTGCATGAATTCAGATACAAATAGGCCTACATGTACTGACGACAGTTTTTTTCATGGCGATAAAAGATGGCATCTTTATCATCTTTTATGTCATCTTTTATGCCAAACAAAAATTAGTAGGTATTTATTAGCTCTTATATATATAATATACACCCTGGTGTAACAAATAGTTACTGCTCTTGCTCCTACTCGTCATATGATATATACAGAATTCTTCGTATCGGAATAGGATAGGAGGCGCGAGAGCATGTACTTACGGTGGCTTTTTGTAGCTTTATCACTGCATTGGAAGTTTATGGCTGGGAAAGTAACCGTGAGGCAGTATAGGAAGTACGAAATGCATGTTTTTTACGTGTGACTACTTGTAAGTCAGTTGTAGGAGCAAAAATGTGCTTTTCACACTCATAAATCAGTTTTAGCTTTGCGTGGCTCTGCCCTTACTGGTCTTCACTCTGTAACTAGGCCAGCTGCGATGGAGTGTAGGACTATATGAGTAGAGCTGTGATAGAAGTGAGGAGTGTGTGGTGTAGATGGACCCACTCACAAATCTTCCAAAAATATTCAAAAAAATATTCGTATACATCATAGTAAAAAATTGGCGAAAACGCAAGAAGAGATTCAGATGTAGCCGCATGTACGTGCAGCATGCTAGTTATACGTGTGCAGCACTTTACTCTGAGAATGACTGTTGTCGAGCGCAGGGCTACAGGCCCCACATGGCCTACAAGTAGAGCCATGGCAATGCTTGCTTTGTACTTGGCAGTACGGGTGAGTCGTGAGCTAGCCATACGCTGCAGCAATGGCCGCGTCGACAGGTGCTGCCACCGTGAGGGAGTTTGCTACCTTCGACTCGCGCAAGGACAGTGAGTGTCTCCACAGAGCGATGAAGGGGCTAGGTACGTATGGTTGTTCATCTGTGCATGGGGGGAGGGGTAGGGTCGCATGCTGCAGCTACAGTGCCACTCGCACCCCGCGTACATGCATGCCCTAACATCCGCGACAACCTCTCTCTCTCTGCCTGCCTCCCCGCGCGTCCGTCGCGGCTGAATCGCGCCTAAAGTACGCGGATCTCGAAACAGCCGCCTGCGATCCGTGTCATCCTCTCCTGACGCCCTTCCCCCGCTGCTCACTTTCCTGTTCCTCGCTGCCGCGTCGGGCGGAGGACATGTGCGGTGGCGGAGGTGTTGTTCTCACGTTGTTCGTGCGTCTAGGACCGCGGCACCGTGAAACCCTATTCGCCCTTCAACGGCCAGGCAGACGCCGAGGTCATCCGCAAGGCCATGAAGGGCTTCGGTAAGTCAGCGGGCGACGACGGCATGCGCGTGGGAACAAGCGAACGTGCATTGTCGTTGGCTGAATGTACGTCGTCGGTGGCACGGCATGGGCAGGAAGAAGTGAACGTCTGTTATCGGTGGCGCCGCGTGGGCTGGAAGAAGTGAACGTCTGTTATCGGTGGCGCCACAGGGTTTTCTTCATCTTTAAATAATTTTCCTTTCTCCAGAACAGTTTACGACTGGAGCTGTACTACCTAACAGAGTTAATATTCTCTTACAATTTCCAAAGCACTTTTGGCTACTTAAAGAATAATTTAGTATACACTTATAGGGTTTCTTCTGAGGGAAAATTAGACAAAGAAGGTAATGGCCAGTTTGGGAAAAAAA
Organism: Priapulus caudatus; assembly: GCF_000485595.1. Classification (NCBI taxonomy): domain Eukaryota; kingdom Metazoa; phylum Priapulida; class Priapulimorpha; order Priapulimorphida; family Priapulidae; genus Priapulus; species Priapulus caudatus. The sequence continues at coordinate 43,273 of NW_014577581.1, forward strand.
CGCGCATGATGGATTCAAATACAGGATGTATTGATATACTTATAGGTATATAGATACAGGATATACTTATCAGTTAATACAGGAACATTTTTACAACGGCGATGTTAAATTTGACAACGGCGGTGCGCCACTGTGCCTCCTATGTATCAGAAACCCTGACTTATCTGCTCTTTGCCCGTGGTTTATTACAGTATAATCCGGCAGTGAGCAACTTATGGTTCAGTTATAATCCTTGGGGGCATCATGCCCTCACAGAGTTCGCGCAGTTATTTTGTAGACGTAGACACAGTTGCGGAGTAAGACGTGCGTCCGCATCTACGGAATGATTATCTGATGGCATGTCTCTTCCCCCCCTGCACAGGTACTGATGAGAAAGCTATCATTGACGTGCTAGCCCACAGAAACAACGCCCAGCGTCAGAAGATCACACTCGACTTTAAGACCATGTATGGCAAGGTGAGGTGGCAGGCTCGTAGGGAGGGGGGGTGCGACGGGTGCGCCCGCACCCCTCCACAGACTGCGGAGGTCCATTTTTCTGTGGGAAAAATACATTTTGAAGTGCAATAATTTGAGAAATGTTCACGTTTTGAGGTTCCCTTTTGGCTGCCTCTTTTCATATCATACTGCTTTCAAAACGCGCGAAATGCAGTCTCAGACAACCTAATTTTCCTAATTTTCCAGGGGGGCATGCCCCCAGACCACCCTAGAGACTGGCGGCTCCGGCGCTTGTTATGCCCGTATACTCGTTGGATCGCACCCTCCCGTCAAAAAAAATGCCTATGGGCCTCGGTAGTGCAGTCACTCCAATCACCTCGATTTTCCGGCACCTCTCTATGCTTGCAGGCGTCGGGTGGGGGAATTTTTTGTGTTACCTGGTCGCAGACGAGGCTTTTTTTCAATTTGCTGGGTGAGGGGAGGGATGTTTTCGTGTTACTTCATCCCAGGCGGGGCTAAGCCATGTGTGAGGTGGAAGAATTGACTGCTGTTCGTACGGGATGTAGATCCACTGTCACTACCCCACCTGGGTTTTACCAGCACATCACTCAACGCCATTGAGTTGTGAAGTTCACGACAAACAGCAGGTGGGAGCTACCTGCGATAGGTCTCACCCGAGAATCTTAGAATATATCTCATCTCCTTAGCATTTCATCTCACCGTTTGTCATGTATTTATGATTATGTATTATTTATTATTATTATTATGTTATGTTTTTATATGTATCTTCGTTTACCCTTAATCCTTAATGTTAAGACGGCACACACCTGAGTAATTTTACTCAAGTAAAATGATGCCTGCGTCAAAATACTCAACGAAAATCCGCCGCACACGTGAGTATTTTGACGCATGCATCATTTTACTTGAGTAAAATTACTCACGTGTGCGCCGGGCTTTAGTCTCACCGTTTGTATCTTTGTTGCTGTCGTTTGTCGTCGGCGGATTCAGGATCTGATTAAGGAGTTGAAGAGCGAGCTGAGTGGGAAATTCGAGGACGTCATTCTGGCTCTGCTCATGAAACCCAGCGACTACGACGCCATGTGCATCTACAATGCCATACAGGTGAGCAGTGGCGTAGTTATACTATAGGGGGGCCAAAAGGGGCCATGGCCCCCCCTGTTGATCCGAAAGTTAAAACAAGATATTAAAAAATAAGAATTGTTGTACTAAAATTAGAATTGTCGTAGTCAGAATGAAGGCTGTACATGTACTGAAAAGTGCCTCAAATACCATCTACTTACGAACAAATCGACTTACGAACGACCGCTCGGAACGGAACCTGTTCGTAAGTCGGGGAGTCTCTGTAGTGGTAACATACATGAGCAGGTGTGTGTCCGGACAGCATGGCAATACAGGCGTGACAATCATGCGGCTTCCTCTCCGAGGCCATAATAAAAATATTGTTTGTTTGCCCTCACCCGACCGACCCGCCAAAAAGGGGCCGACTCAAACAATTTTATTGATTTTTCCCATTATTATTATTTTTTTTTTTTACAAATTGTATCATTGTACGTTATATAAATCTGTAGGCAATACTTTATATGTACCAAGCAAAAGAAACATTCAACATAAAAGGTATCTCCACACAAGCACACCCGAACATGTAGACACCATGCTCAATTTGTAAAAAGACCCCCTTAAAAAAAATCAAAAGCCTACCTAACTACCCAAACTTTTCAGCCTGGGCTGGGTGAGGGCAAACAAAGATTTTTTTAATTGTGGCTCGATTGTCTTGCAGGGTCTCGGCACGGATGAGGGAGCGTTGATCGAGATCCTCTGCACCAGAAGCAACAAACAGATGCTCGAAATCAAGCAAGCCTACAAGACAAGTGAGTAAAAGGAGGGGGAGGAGGAGGAGGATGAAGAGAAAGATGGGGAGATGCGTGAGATGATGAGGAAGAGGAAAGGAAACAGACGGGAAAGGGGAAGAGGGGGAGGTTGAGGTCTACTTACCCGTGCATCAGCCTGGGCCCTGGCTATATCCACCGTCGTGCTCTCATCTCTGTTTCCCTGCAATGCAAAACACAACTAATTATAACTTAAAACCAAAACATACAAAAAATCAAGACGCAATTAAAACTTAATACTCATATTCACAACTATGTAAATGATGGGGGGTGTGACTTTGCGACGTCATGAAATACTCTAAACATACAAGGTAAAAATAAATGGTAACGTCTCTTTTCTGTTATTTTTTTGGCCAGGATAATAAATTAAAAATAGCAACCAAAATTCAACCCGCTGTGCCCACAGAAGTGTTGACCCACGTAAGCTCCCTTGCTACCTCCCCACCATGACCTGTGCACACACACCAATTTCCACTCCCGCATAAAATGCAGATCACACCAGGCGGTGCTCACACTCCTCCCCAACGAATGACATATGATCTCGCGGTCGCGAGGGCGTGGTGGCTGCACTCGCAGGGAGACGGAACTTTGTTGCCGTGGCAACAGCAATGCGGGAATCGAGCGTGTAACGAGTAATCAATAATCGCGTTTCGATCGTCGACGCGGTCTCTGCGATGCAGGTATTGCAGGTATTAACCCTAACCCAGCTGCAGTCGCTTTATGACCTACCGTCGCCATGGAGACGAGAAGGCGGCCGAAATGTCCCGAGGTGTCACCAGTTATGTCCCTCTCTATGTCCTTCCTGAACACTGTGTAAAAACGCGCGAGTATTGTTATTGAATTGCTTGTGGTGGTGCGAGCTTTCGCCAACTAGCATTCTCCACGTGCTTGCACGCACGCACGCACCCACACGCACACGCACGCACGCACCCACACGCACCCGTACGCACGCACCCACACGCACACGCACGCACGCACGCACGCATACACACTCACGCGCGCACACGCACCCACACGCACATGCACATGCACACGCACTTGCACATGCACGCACACGCATACCCACACGCACACATGTATATTTAAAGATACTGTGTCTATCCTCCTGTTCTTTTTTTAACACTGCTGCCCATATCATGTCTATTACGATTCTATATACAATGGACCCCCGAGATACGAATTCAATTCGTTCCACAGATCCACAGATCTCAAAAAATTCGTATCTCGAAAAATCCATATCTCGAACCGTATATAGGAAGTAGTGGTGTAACGGTTAACCGCGGTTAACC
>NW_014577581.1:52726-58896 GCF_000485595.1 Priapulus caudatus
TTTAGTATATCTAAAATAAACATTCCGAGCTTTAACACTTATTTCACGCAAAACATTCGGAGTTTACCACTACATTCACTGAAGCACTTCGAGAATGTTGTGGCGAAATGACTTCTCGTGTCTCAACGACCTGGCAGGTGGCGCCACCAGCCTCCATCCGTCGGGCGTCTGCTCGCACGCGGCGGCGCTGCAGTAGGGCGTTCTCGACAGCACCCGCTGGAACTCTTGCTCGTCGCGGCTCAGCCGACCAATCAGGTTGCGCGTAAGTACGTCGAGCGATGCGCCGTGAGCGACGACGAGGATGTCGTCGTCGTCGTGCGTTGCCGCGGCGACGATGGCGCGCATGACGCGGTGGCTGCGGGCGTAGTACTCGTCCAACGTCTCGTCAATGTGAAGCTCTCTGTCCTGTACACATGCACAACGTACGCGTGTGCAACACACAGGGACTCATTATTTCATCCTCACACGGGGTCCCGGGGGAGGGGGGGGGCACTCACCCCACATTATGGTAGGTATGTGCCACTGCGAAGTCAAAAATGAGGGGCTCTGGAACTAACTCAGACCTGAAAATGGGGGTCTCTGGAACTAATGTTTGTTGAATGTGGGATGCTCTGGAACTGGCTATGTTCGAAAATGTAAACTTGTGATGCTCTGGAACGAGATATTCTTAAAAATGTGATGTACTAGAATGGAAGTTTAGGGTGAAAAAGGGGGGTCTCTCCCGCAGCACATACCTACCATGCAATATATATGGAGTGCCCCCTCCCCCCCGGGCACGGGGTGTCAGGAGTAAATAATCATATTTCTAACTCATGATTATGCGTGGCGATTTAAAATCATTTAATATTTATGTAGACTGTAGATAAATCTACAATCACTATACATGCGATTAAAAGTTCCGCAATGCATCTTTGAAATGCGTGCGTTAGCCTGACTTGCTGTGGCTAGCACGGAGAGAGAAGGCTTCGGTCGTGCAGATCGAGTGTAAACGACATTGATGATAGATGGTGAGAAGTAGAGATAGCTAGCATGTTTGAGAGCAGGTTTATTGGGTGAGGTTAGAGGTACAGATAGCTATAGTGAGGAGAGAGGAGGCTCACTGTATCACTCTGCATCAGGGTATTAGCCAGGAATGAGTATTGTGGGAGTGCAGAAAAAATATTTGGGAGTGCAATTTTACAAATGTACACGTCTTTAGATCAATATTTTAGGCCGTGCTACACATTTTTGGCCGTGCATTTTCAAAACTGACCGTGCAAATCACGACTGCACGGCTCGCTGGCTAATACGTTGCTCTGCATTCGTCACTATACCCACCTCCATTATCGACTCGTAGCACGTGTCGATGTTGAAACCAAAGTCCAGCATCTCCGCAGCGGTCAGAAACGTCGGTCGGATCTCCCGGAACCACGTCATCCACTCGAACAGCGCCGGCTCGATCCGCAGCGCCACCTGGCGGTCGACTCCGAGCGCGGCGAGTATTTCGCGCGCCGTCTGCACGCAGCGTAGCGCGGGCGATGAGTAAGCGCGGGTGATCGCGACTCCGGCGTCCGACATCGCAACCCCGGTTGCTGCAGCCTGTGCGACGCCGACCTTGGTGAGGGGACAGTCGCGGTCGAAGGTCGCGGGGGCGCCGGCGCGGCGCGGGATTTCTGTCGGCAGGTTCGCGTCAAGAACCCTGTAGTTTCCCTGCAACAACAAATGGCGGACAGACGAAGTGGGTCGCCTGTAGAGGGCGTTGCGGTGGAGTGGCCTACTATAACAGTTATAGTATCTTGATTGCCTGTATATCTACATGAGTGGCTATATAATATATGTTCGTTCACCTTCATGAATTGGAGTCGTGCCTAACGTGGGGATTTGTCACAAGATATGTCCGATACCATGAGATCGCTCAACCTACCGATGAGTCGAAGCAATTTTCAAGGAACCAGTCGCCACCGAACGTAAAGTCGACCCTCTCTCCATGGCGCACTACATGCAGCCTGCGACCCCCGCCGGCTTCACTGCAGGTGGCTCCCCCTCCTGGTAATGAAGTTGCTAACTCGGACCGAGCTTTTCGGATGCAGTCGGCGAGGGACGCTGACGTGGTGCATGAATCTTCGCTGCCTATGTGAAGAAACTGTACTGGTCAACATATATATATATAGCAACACCACACATGCAGGCAGCGATTTGGGAGAACGTACACAACTCAAAAATCATGCAATAGAATTACTGCAATATGATCGATCCATACTTCATATGTCATTATGTGTGATCATGCATGCTTGCTAGCCTATATTCTAAGAGCCAGCTGTGCAAGTATGAATGCATACGTCTCTCCGGCTGCCTTGCAGTGAGCAGATGGGAATCTTTACGGCAGGGTATAGGTGTCTTGTCCATAATGTTAGCAATACCATTCTATCACGCACTCATACGGCGTTTTAACTTGGCAACCACTGCTCGTCTCTCTGAACTACTGTAGGACCCTCCTGTAGAGTAGATGTTAGAGAACTGTAAAAAAAATGAACATAGATTTTACGACAGCACATTGTACGGTGCATGGGTAAAATAAACAATATAAGCTCCACACTGTTAGTGCAGTACCGCTATAAAAAGTGTGAGCTATAACAAAGAAAATATAACAAGGAAATATATAACAAGGTAAATATAACAAGGTAAATTAAGTAACATAAACGCCCATAGGTGGCGCATTGTAGAAAAAGCGAATGACCAAAAATAGCTCGTGTGGCACTGACACTGTGTCTTTTATTATTCATAATATTATTTTTGCAGATGTGCTGTAGTATAGGTTAGATTTTATCGTTTTGTGCACGTTTACCCACGTTTCAGGTTTCAGACTGAGTTGAGACTTTAAATTCAATCAAGTTATCAACGTATGGCAACGACTGTAAACAAATATTATTTATACTTAGGTTAGGTCTATAAGTATAGGTATAGCTCTAGTACTATAGCCCGCTTACATTGACTGCCGCTGGCGGCAGTCAATGTAAGCGGGCTATAGTACTAGAGCTAGTATAGGTATAGCTTTGTAGTTGTACTTTCACTACTTGAACTTGTTGTAGTTGAAGGATTCGCTGGAATTATGCGATAGTAAGAAAAGGCTAATAAAATATGTCATATTTCTAATCACTGATGTCTAGTGGCGTGTGCTGGCATGTGACATGTAGGCGCTTATTGCGTACTATATGATATAATTAGAACACGGCATTGAACTGCTGCGTGTGTGCTGGCACCCAATAAATGTGTAGATCATATATAGTGTAATAATTAGGTATATATGTAATATCATAAATATTTCATGCTTTTTGCCGCTTTAAAGGCGATGACGTCGCTCTATGTGGCAGATGGATCGAGACGTACTTTGCGCCACAGCCCTCGTACAATGGGACTCGTTCACGGCCACCGGAACCGTTCCCTATTCTGGGCGGCAACCTGCCGTCTGGTTGCGCGCGGTAGCATCATTCTTTTCGCTGCGTCATGCGAGGTCGTGGAGGCAGCAGGAGAGGCGGCGCCACCGGTAGGGTTGTCGCTTGAGGAGCGTTGCACTGCGCGAGTCACGGGCGGCCGCTGGGAACCGCACGTGGCGTCGCATCCGCAGAGTAACTGTAATCCGGTGAGGTGCCGTGACGGGCGACGAGAGGCTCACGTCCGATGTTTACAGCGCCTGCGTCAACGTCACACATTTGTGATCGCGGCACGGCGATCGGAGGCGGCCCTGCTCCCCTGGCGCGACCTCCGAACCACGCATTGTCTGTGACTTGCACGCACGTGAAGGAGGCCCCTCTGCTGAGGAGTTCGCGCGCGCCACGTCCGCGCTGCGCTGGCCAAGGCCGGGCGCCACCACTGCGCGACAGTTTCCTCCCATTTCCGTATCATCCGGCTCGGTCGGGCTTACGCCAGCCGGGAAGCTTGACGACGTACGGCGTCCTGGCAGCACCTCAATGAACGGCGCTTCACTGCGCGAGGCGACTATCGGCGGCGGCCGCTCGCCTGCAGCGACTGGGAACGACGCAGCAAAGCGGCGTCAGGGCCTGAGAGCACGGTCATCGCTCGCACGAACTACAGAGTCTGTCGCGCGCTTCCCTGATACCGCCTGGCTACGCGGGTTTCGACGCGTCACGCTTGAGCATGCGGTCCGGTGGAGAAACAACCGCGTTTTTGGCGCAAGGGGGCCGTGCGTCGCGCGCGATCTGCGCCGCAGCCGATGGTTTAACACGGATGAGGGCCGCGCTTACAATTCGACGAGACTGCAGAGCGACTTGCGCGCAACGGCACGAGCAGGGGGCGCTGCGGCACGAATGGCGGCGGGGCGATGACCGTCAGTTGGACGCGCGAAGCGCTCCGGCAGGCCCTCACTGCGACCAGTGCAAAATGCGCTAGCTCTGCCACGGGAGCGGCGATTGCGCGTGCACGCGCTAGGGGGCGGCTGCAGTCGAGTCCGCGACGTGGTCGGCGCTGCTGCAGTCACTACCACCGTTGGAACGGGCGGCGACCGCCGGCGCGAGCGCTCCTACTCAAGCGCTACTCTCCTACCGCGTTCAAAAGTCTATCCGGCTTCTGCTCGAGATGATCCATCGGCCTACGGGCGCGTGGCCGCCGGGACGCTCCCAAGTGCGCTCACGGCTTAGCTCGGGGCGACGAGTCACGCTGGGGGGCCGCTGCTGACTGGCGCTCAGGATGCTAGGCGGGCGGACATTCGCACCTACGCCTCGGCGCCTGCGTCATCGAGGCTTAGCCGCCGGCGGGGCGCGACTAGTGGCGGCTGCTGTAGCAACGCGGCGACCGTTGAAACGAGGCGCGTGCGGTCTGCCGCGCGGACGGTAACGCGGACGGGGTGTGGCGAGCTGAAACACTTCCTGCGTCTTGTCACGGTCGATGCTGGAAGACTTTGGTGGCTAATGTGCGTAGCGACGAAGCTTGTGTGGCGTAGGCATGCGTTTGATTGTGGGAGGGTTACCGGCAGGGGAGGGGCGGGCGTATTGTACGATGAGGGCTTGTGTCGGCGTAGCCACCTTCGGAGCTGGTAGTGTGCGTACAATAAGGTTTGCATGGTGAGACAACGTTTTCGGGACGCGGCGGTGAGGGCGGCAGCCAAGCGGGGAAATGGGTGTGTTTTCTCTCGAGAGTGGAGAAGGCATTGATTGAGCTGACTGGGAGGAGGTCCTGTCGGCACCAGTTCTGGGTTTTATGGAGTTTGTAATATATATAAAGGTTGGCAGCAAGAACTGTGTTTCTTCTTACTGGTTATTGACGCTCTTTGTGGTGTGTATGCAAGTTAGTACTCTTCGCGAATAAAATATGTTTACTTTAAAAATCAACATGTTAACATGAACATCAGTGACAATCATATTAGGGGCACAATGGATATTTTGGCTGTGGCTATAGTGCCTCGTAGTCACCAAGTTCGGTGTGGGCTCGGTGTTCAGGTCGTGTAATGTTAATGACTCATAGTCATTGAACGACACAGTGCTCATTGCGTTGAACTTCTCATGTTGGCCCATGGAACTGCGAAGCAGCCGTGTATGTATAAGTACTAGCTGCCTGGCACTGCCCACAGACAGCTCTGCCAAATAAATGACCGTGTTTATACTAGCATGTTGTAATATATATATATATATATTATAATCAGGATAGAATGTATATATATATATATATATATATAGAATAGATACTAAGTGTAGATATGTTCATAAACCAGGCATTGCGATAGCAGTGTTTTTAACTTCTCGTAAGCGAAATGGCGTAAAGTTGACGAATTTGCATGTAGGTGCGAAAAAGTACGCTTAAAGCGGGTCTACACCTAACTCTGAGAACAATATGCCTTAGTATTTTTTATAAATGTCTATACTCTTCGTGTATTCCGTTTCAGACTTTGACGCGGACACAAGCGAAGAGGGGGGGGGGGAGATCTATAATCGTTGAGATGGATAAGTGAATCGGTACTGTGCTATATAAAAATTCGGCCTTTGTCATTGTAATAGGCCTTGGAAATAGGTGCAAGCCTCTTGAATAAGTCTTTGAAAAAATAATTGACATTTGGGGAATCATGTAGCTGAGTACTAGCAAGAGTTAACTTGTTGCGAACCAGCGAAACGCTGCATGGGTGGGACAAAAGGATTCTTGCGTTTTTGCCATTTCACATGTGAAACCTTTTACAGGGTCTC
>NW_014577581.1:59335-60435 GCF_000485595.1 Priapulus caudatus
TAGTGTTGTGTGTGTGTGTGTGTGTTGTTGTGGTTGTGTGTGTGTTGTTGTTTGTTCCGTGTGCGTGTGCGTGTGCGTGTGCGTGTGCGTGTGCGTGTGCGTGTATGTGTGTGCGCGCCCGTGTGTGTGTAAATGTGGTATGAGTGTGCGTGGGTGCGCGTGTGATTGTGCGTGCGCATGCCCGTATATGTGTGTGAATACGGTGTGTGCGTGCGTGCGCGCGTGTGCAAACATTTGACAACGGGAGGTGTAACCGTGCCCGCGCTTACCCGGCTCCCAATGCTCTGACAATTTTAGACGCCGTTTCGATTGTCTAAGAGCACACACACACCACACTATATATACCATAACCTTTTAAAATGGTGTGAAACTATTAATGTGTTTTCTCACGGGTTTTAATGATAATATAGCTATACTAAATGTAGATTAAAGGTATAATAATAAGCATTTAATTAGGTGGCGCCTTCACCTAGCATAGCAAGTCACACTAAACACACGCACGCACGAACGCACGAACGCACACCGGCACGCGCACACATGCACACACCAAAGACATTGCGGCTGCGGTGTATAAACAGCCAATCACTGCCGCGCACAGCTGTGAAGCGAAAAATTAAGACAAACCCCAACGAGAGACGGCTTCAGTTGTGTGTATGTGTGTGTGCGTGTGCGTGTGCGTGTGCGTATGCGTGTGTATGTATGTATGCGTGTGTGTGTGCGTGTGCGTGTATGTGTGTGCGTGGGTGCGCGTGTGATTGTGCCTGCGCATGCCCGTGTGTGTGTGAATGCGGTGTGTGCGTGCGTGCGCGCGCGTGTGTGCAAATATTTGACAACGGAAGGTGTAACCCTGCCCGCCGCCGTCCACTGACTTTCAAGAACATATATCTTCAAAACTACTCAATGCATTTTGCTTTTTTTAAGAATTTGACTTATTAATGATGCTTCGTACCAGAATGATATTTTCAAAAATAATATCTAAATAAGTGAAATTGTACTATGAAATCACCCCATTTCCCTTTTTTTGAAAAATTGTATGTAATTTGTATGTAATATGTAATTGTATGTAGGTAAAATTTCAGATTTTATATATATTTAGATAC
>NW_014577581.1:60445-63249 GCF_000485595.1 Priapulus caudatus
CTCTTGGGTTTCATACCCCTATCCTCTTGGGTTTCATACCCCTATACTCTTGGGTTTCATACCCCTATCCTCTTGGGTTTCATACCCCTATCCTCTTGGGTTTGGGTTACATTATTGTATCTAGGCAAGTGGCAACAACTCTAAACAAATATTATACTAGCTTTGTACTTGTTGTGTGATTCGCTGGAAATTATGCGATAGAAAAGCTAATAAAATATGTTCATATTCCTAATCACTTAATGTAATGTAATTAATGTACGCGGCAGTTAATGTATAGCTCTTGTAGTAGTTCTAATATTAATACTACTATAGCCCGCGTACAGTTGCCACTGGTGTAGGCAACTGTGGCACCAGTGGCAACTGTAAGCGGGCTATAGTACTAGAGCTAGCTATAGTACTAAGTCCTATTTGACAACCCCAGGTTTAAAAACCCTAACCCTAACCCTAACCCTAACCAAACTCACGACATGGGTGTGTAAACGCTACTTGTACCTAGTACTACTAGAGCTAGATGACATGTAGTACTAGTACTAGTAGGACTACCTAAGCCTATTGCATACTATAGGAATAATTAGATCAACGCCTTGAACTGCACCCAATAAATGTGTAGATCATATATATGTGTAATAATTATATATGTAATATCATAAATATTTACGCTTTTCCCTTTAAAGTGATGACGTCACGTGCAGATGGATGAGACGTATTGCCACAGCCCTCGCACAATGTGGAAGCTCGTCTCACGCCACCGAACCTTCCTATTCTGCGCAACCTGCCTCTGGTTGACCGGCGTACTCATCTTTCTCCTGCTCATGAGGTCGGGAGGCACAGGAGAGGGCGCCACCAGTAGGGTCGTCTTGAGGAGCGTTGCCACTGCGGCGAGTCACGCGCGGCCGCTGAGGAACCGCACCGTGGCGTCCATCGCAGAGTACTGTAATCCGGTGGAGGTGTCCGTGACGGGCGACGAGAGGCTCACGTCCGATGTTTACCGCCTCGTCAACGTCCACATTGTGATCCGGCACGGCGATCGAGGCGCCCTGCCCCTGGCCGACCCCGAACCACGCATTGTCTGTGACGTGCACGTGAAGAGCCCCCTGCTGGAGGAGTTCCGCGCGCACGTCCGCTCGCTGGCCAAGCGGCGCCACCCTGCGGACAGTTTCTCCCAGTTCCCGTACATTCCCGTCGGTCGCTACTGCCAGCCGGGAAAGCTGACGACGATCGGCGTCCTGCAGCACCTCAAGAACGGCGCGTTCCTGCGCGAGCGCTACGGCGGCGCCCTCGCGCTGCACGACTGGGACGACGCGGAGCGCGTCACGCTGAAGAGCACGGTCATCGCTCGCACCTACCAGAGTCTCGTCGCCTTCCTATACCCGCTGCTACCCGGGTTCGACGCGTCGCGCTTGAGCATCGTCCCGGTGAAGAACAACGCGTTTTGCGCAGAGGGCGCCGTGCGTCGCTGCGACTGCCGCGCGATGTTAACGATGAGGCAGCGCTACATCGACGAGAACTCGCAGCGACTTGCGCGCAACGGCACGATGCAGGGGGCGCTGCGCACGATGGCGCGGGCGATGAACGTCAGCTTGGACCGCGCGCGCCCGCACGCCCTCCTCGACCAGTCCATGCGCTACCTCTGCCACGGAGCGGCGATGCCGTGCAACGCCAGGGGGCGCTGCATCGAGTCCGCGCACGTGGACGCGCTGCTGCATCACCACCGTTGGAACGGGCGGCGACTCGCGCGCAGCGACTCCTACCAGCGCTACTCCGCGTTCAAAGTCTATCCGCTTCTGCTCGAGATGACTCATCGCCTCAGCGACGTCGCCGCCGGACGCTCCCGCAATGCGCTCACGCTCTACTCGGGGCACGACGTCACGCTGGGTCCGCTGCTGACTGCGCTCGACGCCTACGACGGCGCCATTCCACCCTACGCCTCGCGCCTTGTCGTCGAGCTGTACGCCGCCGCCGGGGGGCGCCACTACGTGCGGCTGCTGTACAACGGCGGCGACGTGACGAGGCGCGTGCGGTTCTGCCGCGGACGCGTGAACGCGGACGGGGTGTGCGAGCTGAAACACTTCCTGCGATTTGTCACGGTCGAAATGCTGGAAGACTTTGGTGGCATGTCGTACGACGAAGCTTGTGTGGCGTAGGCATCGTTGATTGTGGGGAGGGTTACCGCAGGGGAGGGGGGCGTATTGTACGATGAGGCTTGTGTGGCGTAGCCACCTTCGGAGCTGGTAGTGTCGTACAATAAGGTTTGCATGGTGAGCGGACGTTTTCGGACGCGGTGAGCAGTACCAACAGGAAATGGGTGTGTTTGTTCGAGAGTAGAGAAGGCATGATTGACTGATGGGAGGAGGTCCTGTCGGACCATTCATTTGGTTATGGATTGTAATATATATAAAGGTGCAGCAAGACTGTGTTTTCCTTCTTACTGGTTATTGACTCTTTGTGGTGTGGTATGCAAGTTAGTACTCTCCGAATAAAATATTTTACTTAAAAATCAACATGTTAACATGACATCAGGTGACATATATAGGGCAAGATATTTGCTGTGCTATAGTCCCTAGTCACCAAGTTCGGTGTGGGCTCGGTGTTCAGTCGTGTAATGTTAATACTAATAGTCATTGAACGACAAGTAGCTCTTGCGTTGAACTTTCATTTGCCATGGAACTCGAAGCAGCCGTGTATGTAATAAGTACTAGCTGCCTGGCATGATCCACAGACAGCTCTGGCCAATAATGAACGTGTTTATACTAGCATGTTGTATATATATATATATATATATAGATACTAAGTGTAGATATGTT
>NW_014577581.1:66076-71494 GCF_000485595.1 Priapulus caudatus
CAAGGACTTTCAAGGACAACTGACAAAATTCAAGGACTTTCAAGGACTGTTGGGGACCCTGTAAAGGTGTACATGTGAAATGGCAAACGAGAATCTTTGTCCCACCCATGCAGCGTTTCGTTTCGCAACAAGTTAAACTCTTGCTAGGTACTCAGTACATGATTCCCACAAGTGTCAATTATTTTTTCAAAGACTTTTCAAGGACTTGGACCTATTTCCAAGGCCTATACAATGACAAAAGGAAAAATTTATATAGACAGTACCGATTCACTTATACATCTCAACGATATAGCATCTCCCCCCCCCCCTCTTCGCTTGTTCGGTCAAGTCTGATAACGGAATACACGAAGTAGTATATACGATTTATAAAAAATACTTAGTGCATATTGTTCTCAGAGTTAGGTTAGACCCGTTTAAGCGTCTTTTCCGCACCTACATGCAAAATTGTCACTTTACGCCATTTCGCTACAGAAGTTAAAAACACTGCTATCGCAATGCTGTTTATGAAAGGCGTGCGTGCGTGCGTGCGTGCGTGCGTGCGTGCGTGAAGAGAAATATTGCGAGAGAGAGCGTGTCATTGGAAAAATAATTCACTTTTGTGGGAACCATATGCTTTAGTAAATCATTACCTGTGTCTGTGGAAATGAGTACTTTTCAAATAACTGTAGGCTAAGTGTGTACACGTGGGTCAGGTACGCATGATGTAATAAAATGTCGAAGAAATATTCATTTAGAGTCGATTTAACGTGCACCCCTTTGCGTCATTCGAATACACGCAAAACACAAAAATGAAAATACAATCACGAGCACTTCTGATTTCACAATCGGGATGAGCTTTATTCGTGCGGAATAATCGCGAAAATCATCATAGCATGAATGTCATCGACGAAGGTCGTTGAAGGTCATTCGGGCGTCTGCCACGGCTGAGCGCGTCTGCTCTGTCCGTGCATCTGATCTTCGCAGCCTATCTCGACTGGTAGAATCGTTCTAGGTTCTCTCCTCTTCTCACACCGTCGGCTTCCTCTCTCGATCCCTACGAGGTCACGACCTTTGTTGCTCGGCAACGAAACAACAATTTTTTCCCGATTTTACAGTTTTCGCGAAACATCTCGCGCTTCTGCGCTTGCTCCTCGTAAGGTGCTGTGCCGCGTAACAGATCAATCAAATATTTTTCAAGGTTCTATATTCGTGCCACATATTCCATCCTCCATAGTGAGTGTAGGAAACGTGACACTGCCACATACAATCATAAGGTCGTCCATCATCACCTATCGCTCTCGCAAGCAAGCCCAACTAACGCCACTCCCAAATGCTTTCTCATTTGCAATAACGATCACCTGCTAAAATGTCATATATTCAACCAAAGTAAAACTTTACCGATGTAAAATAAGGTCGTACTAGCTCCTGAGTACATAGATATGTTATCGCTAAGCATGCCACGAATAGATGGAAAAGATTTTTCTGCTTATTTACTGAGAAACGCTATCCTAGTGCAAACGAGAGATTCATATTTTCCCCCCAGGACAACGCTTGCCTGTGCAAACACTCGATGTTGAGACGACCCCTAGCACAAACCTTCAATGTTGACGTAACGTGATAAAATATGTACACAACAGCAACGGTAAAATAGTTAATTAAATAATTTAAGTAGATTTTAAACACAACGACTTGGTAATCACCTCACTACAATGAACGAATGGACCATTTCATGCATGATTAGGGTGCCGGATATATATATATATATATCTTTAGTTTTATATATATATTTATTTATTTATATACCGTATTATTTATATATGGCTATCCTCGCTATTCGGATTTGCCGATAAACGTTGCTACCGTGAACCCATAACCCGACAATTGTTGGTTTTAAAAAACTTTTAAAGTAAATTTGGGCCACAGCAATTCGCTTCCCCCGTGTGCTATTCACTCCAGCATTCATTTGTCTGGGACAACTGAACTTGACCACTATACCAAGCACACACGCCCTCTAATTACATGATAAAATGGTCCAGTCAACATTTTTTCGTACAACAATATGATGGATTTCAAATGTGTTATGTAAACGTACCGTGTCGAAATGATTGCAACCTACCGGCGAATATCACAAGGTACAAACAACAAGCTTTTAATGCCGACGAGGTGATGGAGGTGTGATTGCCCACCGTCATCAACTCTAACAAACATACACATCTTCAAGTTATCGGACCTCCACACCGCTGCCACCTGGTGTGAATTTCCCTTACCCCTCCCCCTCCTCCTCCCCTCACACTGGTGGGCACTCTATTGTAAGACGAGTCATAACCATGGAATGTCAATGGTATATCTTAAACATCACGCAATGCTACAAATTAAGTATCATAATCACGCGCTTGTAAGTAAAAGCTGCTGCTGACATGGCCGCATTCATACAATGTTTAATTAATTGACTAGAATAGTGCAGTGGAACTGAATTCATGCAACATTTGCTTCTTATTCTGTGTGCAATGCAATACTGGTACAATGTAAGAACGTAAAATTACACGGAGGATCTTTCTTGTGCTTGGTGCTCGTGATTATAATAAGACAACATGGATAACTTAAAGCCAGCGTGTCAGGGACGTGGCTGGCCCTTGTGCATTACAGCTGTGAGAATCTGCCTTTCCATCTTTTGATCCCGTTTTATGTCCTGGCACGTGAAAACGCATCCAGCCTATCGATCTTATTCCCATCAGAGTATGTGATGTCAAACACATATACGAATTTATGTACTCCTGATTATATCTACATCTTATTCCACTTAACATCTCCCACTCTTGCCAGCAACGAGAAAATTTACTCTTCTCTTAATTTTTTTTAATACCGCCAATCGTATGTCAGCATATTTAGACATGTGCGCACAATGACGTACAACTTGCTTGTTACCCGAGAACACAGAACGAGGCCAGTGAATAACTACACATATATTACAGTTCGACCTCGTTTATCCGGCCACGTTGGGACCGGCACCCATCCGGATATGCGATTTGGCTGGATATGCGATTTATGCTCAAACACAGCATTTCTATGCAGTTCAGTAAGGTTTATGCATGTGATAATGTATTACTATTTACTCATTGCTATGATTATTTGTAACAAACTGTCGTGTTTTATGGTTTATATAAAATGGAAATAAAATGAAATAAAACTAAAATTTTACCACTTCGGTTTAAGTTTGCGCCGAGATCGTTTGTCAGAAAGATCGCTAGACGCCTATTCACTGGCACTGGTACTGGTACTACTAGTACTAGTGGTGTATGGTATATACCCTGCGAGATCGCGGCCGGTTAATAGAGGTTTCCGGATAACTGGTGGCCGGATAAACGAGGTCGAACTGTACTACGATTTCAGGTCGTCCGACATGATAGCAACTGACCGCTGAGAAAACGCCGCAGACTAGCAGTCTTAGATTTGGTTTTCCTAGCTGTGAGACTAGATTAATACTGACTACCCATTCACTCCTGCAACTCAACTGACGCGACCGCAGCGACGGCGTCACGTTCGGTAGCGCCCCCTAGTGGAGTCGATTGCCGTCCATCTTCTCGTACAGGTATTTTGCGAACTCCTCCTCGTATGTCGCGAGTTCTTCGCTAGTCATCTTGTCGATGTTTTCAGCCTCTTCTCTCAACATCTGCTCGTATGCCTCGTTGCTGCCACCCTGCAAAAGCCAATTAATCTATCAAACAATCAATCAACTGACTCTCAAGATAATTGCATTTTTAAAATAATACCATGCAAGTAGTGTTAAATCAATCAATCAATCAATCGATTATCACATCGGTTAAGCTGTCACATATTTTCACCAGGCGACACGACACGCCTCCCACTTCACTCACGTTTCTCGCAGCAAAACTTTAAAATCCCACCGCTAGATGGCGCCACTCACCGCATACTCGTCGTTCTCATTCGTCTCCACATAGTCGGCAAGAGGCTTCAAATGAAAGTCGATGACCACGGCCTCAGCGTGATCTGGGTTCGTGACCTCCACGACCTTCGTCTCGGGTGTGTAGTCGGCAGCGACGGACGTCACCTCGTAGCGGCCGGGCGTTAGGAGGCGCCAGTAGTCGCCGCCGTGCGCTGAAGAGAGGAGAGCAGAGCCTGTGATTGCGTACTGTATATGTCATATTTTTCGCTAATTCAGACTTGACGGACAATTTCGCGAGTGGTTAATTTCGCGAGTGGTTAATTTCGCGGTCAGTGAATTCCCGAATCAGTGAAAAACATCATGTTGTTATTTTCGCGGTCGGGGAGACGTTCCACATTTCCGAGCAGAAGAACGAATGAACAACGAAGGGTGCAGTGGGGCACAATTAAAAAAATCTTAGTTTGCCCTAACCCAACCCAGGCTGAAAAGTTTGGGTAGGTAGGTGGTTTTTTTTAAAGATTTTTGAGGGGGGTCTTTTTACAAATTCAACATGGTGTCTACATGCTCGGGTGTGCTTGTGTGGCGAAAGCTTTTATGTTAAATGTTTGTTTTGCTTGGTACATATAATGTATTGCCTACAGATTTATATAATGTAGTGATACAATTTCTAAAAAAACGCCTTTCTGGCGGGTCAGTCGGGTGAGTGCAAACAAACAATATTTTTATTATGGCCTCGTCGTACCGGAGGTGACGTCGTGATTGATGGTCTGACCGGTCGTTAGGTTCTTGACCTGAATGAGGGCGTTAGCGATGCCCTCGCCCGTCGCAGCGTCTGACACGACACCCTTCACACCGGTGTGGGCCTGCAAGCAACAATCGTCGTACTCTTTACGATTTACCCGCATTACTCTCTTTCTCCCTCTCTCTCGTTCTCTTCTTCTCTCACTATCTCTCTCTCTCTCTCTCTCTCTCTCTATCTCTCTCTCTCTTTCCCTCTCTCGTTCTCTTCTCCTCTCTCACTATCTCTCTCTTTCTCTCTCTCTCTCTCTCTTTCCCTCTCTCGTTCTCTTCTCCTCTCTCACTATCTCTCTCTCTCTCTCTCTCTCTCTCTCTCTCTCTCTCGTTCTCTTCTCCTCTCACTATCTCTCTCTCTCTCTCTCTCTCTCTCTCTCTCTATCTATCTCTCTCTCTATCTTTCTATCTCTCTCTCTCTCTTTCCCTCTCTCGTTCTCTTCTCCTCTCTCACTATCTCTCTCTTTCTCTCTCTCTCTCTCTCTTTCCCTCTCTCGTTCTCTTCTCCTCTCTCACTATCTCTCTCTTTCTCTCTCTCTCTCTCTCTTTCCCTCTCTCGTTCTCTTCTCCTCTCTCACTATCTCTCTCTTTCTCTCTCTCTCTCTCTCTTTCCCTCTCTCGTTCTCTTCTCCTCTCTCACTATCTCTCTCTTTCTCTTTCTCTCTCTCTCTCTCTCTCTCTCTCGTTCTCTTCTCCTCTCTCTCTCTCTCTCTCTCTCTCTCTCTCTCTCTCTCTCTCTCTCT
>NW_014577581.1:71504-77830 GCF_000485595.1 Priapulus caudatus
GCTCTCTTCTCCTCTCTCCCTCTCTCTCTCTCTCTCTCTCTCTCTCTCTCTCTCTCTCTCTCGTTCTCTTCTCCTCTCTCTCTCTCTCTCTCTCTCTCTCTCTCTCTCTCTCTCTCTCGTGCTCTCCCTCTTCCTCTCCCTCAGTGTAACACCGGATTAACATTGACACAGTCACCACATTTCATGTGCGGCCGTATAAAACGTAAAATGGGGAATTGTGTGATGTACTATGGATACTTACACGGTACGCTGAAAGCAAAGATGGTATTAATAAGTCCCAACTCGTTTGATACGAGGAAACAAAATGACTCAACATCGTGTTTAAAACTCTGTGAAAGCGTTCATTAGCGACATTGGATGCCGGGTGATAGGGTGCACATGTGATCGCTTTGATTTCAAAATGCTTTGTTAACTTTGCCATAAGGTTATTGCAAAATTTTGTTAAAGTATCTGATAAAAGTATCTTTAGGCATGAATGTCGTGGGATTATTTCATTAATCAGTAAATCTGCCACTGTTTGAGCTGATTTATCATTAACTGCGAAACATTCAGGCCAGCTTGTAAAGAGATCATGGAAATGAATTAGATACTTATTGCCTCGGGGTGTAGTTGGATACTGGCATGTATCAACAGCGATTACTTCGAATCGTGCGTTGGGTGTTAGTGCCGCGGCTAAAGGTGAACGTACATAAGTTAACTTACGGGATTTACAGATTATGCAACTACGTACATAGTCGTTAATGGTAGCATACATTTTCGGCCAAAAATATCTTTCCTTAATGTTAGCGTATGTTTTTTCGAAGCCCAAGTGCGCGCTGTGTAGATTATCATGATGGTAGGCAATAATCACTGTTTGATACTGC
Source organism: Priapulus caudatus (assembly GCF_000485595.1). NCBI lineage: Eukaryota > Metazoa > Priapulida > Priapulimorpha > Priapulimorphida > Priapulidae > Priapulus > Priapulus caudatus. The sequence goes on from NW_014577581.1 coordinate 72,368, forward strand.
TCCGGCACGATGAGTTGTACGTTTGGTTTGGTGGTCGCTGTAGGTTCCGTTATATGCTGGAATAAATAGTCTTCAGATATAGTATATGTTGAAAGGAGGTGTAAATCTTTAAGCGTGGTGACTAGAGACGTAAGTGCTGCGCGTATTTGATACAATAGTGGGTCATTGTACTGTTTTTGTAGTATATTGTCTAAGGATGGCAGCGAAGTGGCTTGGCGTGAGTGTGTCTTTGTTGCTTGCTTGCTTGCTAATCGTCCTGCTTGTTGCTCGACATTGGCTGACAAAGAGTCATTGTCTTGTTGTGTGGGTCGACATTCTTGTGGAGCTAAAGCGTGTCTTGCTGATACACAAAGAACGTGCGAGGCTTATCATTGCTGTTCAAAGGTGCGATGCTCATGGTTACCGGTGGGGTGCTGCGCTGGTCCATTGTCTTGACATCTAGTAATTGCATTGCCTTGTGTTGCCTCGCGCAGCCGCGTGCGTGTCCCCCAGATGTTTGGTGAGGTGTGAAGTGGTTTGGTCAGCGCCCGCACCCACGCGTGTGCCCGCACATGCATTTAAATCGTGATCGGTTAGTCGAGACAAAAGATCGGCATTCGTGTTAGACTTGTCGGGGTAATGGTTGGAGAATATTCACTTATAATCATCGCCCATCTTAAAAGTCTAGGGTTTCGAAGCTTCGTTGATGATAATAAAAACTGTAGAGGCAAATGGTCAGTTTGAATTTCGAATGAAGCTCCTGCAAGATAATGGCGTAACTTCTAAAGTGCAAAGAAAATAGCAAACCCTTCGCGCTCAACAACGGGCCAACAACATTGTGCGGAAAGTCTCGCACTTAAATATTGAATAACTACTTCTCGACCATGACAATCCTTTTGTGACAGTACCGCTCCAACGGCGTGGCTGCTAGCATCTGTGTGTAAAATGTACGGTTCGTTAACTTGTGGATAAGCTAGAATCGGCGCGTGTGACAATGCATACTTCAGCGCAACAAAGGCAGCGTCAACGTGATCATCCCATATAAAGCGAGCGTGTTTCTTTGTTAGGTTAACAAGTGGTGCTGCGATTCTAGCAAAGTTTTTGACATGCATGCAATAATGTCGCAGAACCAGTGACTAATAATACATTAACGATCGTATCACGTAAACTAATAGCACACGCGATGTCGTCTTGTCATTTATATCGGGTGTACTCGAAAATGATTTAGGGTGAGACTTCGTTACAAGGGTTGCCACTCTCAACTGTGCGACGTGTTTCACAGACTCTCTAATAACTTGGCTTCCTCTCTTTTTGCTCACCTGCCACATGAAGTTAAGCATCGAGTCCTTGTTCTGGTCCCAGTACTTAGGAAGGTCAGCTGCTGGTGGATACTTGTTGCATCCTAGCTCCAGTGTAATCTCCATTGCGTTGGAGCTCAAGTAGTTGAAGTCTTGCATTCCTGCAAGGAACACAACGGCACCTCGTTAAATCGCACTCCGATCTCAATACCCGGGCTACGGCCAGTTACGGCAAATGAGGAAAAGCCCTACCGCACAAACCTGAACAAACTAACAAACCAACCATCCAAATATTCCATCACTGGGATAATCCTAATGAACATATTACCTCTGGCTGGGCAAACTGAAAGGCATGTACTGAAGATATCACCCAATGAATCCTACACGATAACCTTTAAAGTGATTACGTCACTCAGTAAAAGTAAAAAAAAATATTTCCACTTTTTCACAAAATGTAAATAATTCTGTTCACTTTTTATGGTTAAATTGCTGCATTATACTTCCTATTTTACTGTACTGTTTGATGTAAACATACACTCGTGACTCATACATAGCCCATAGTAAGCAATTAAAGTGTGTATGGCTCAGAAAAACTAAATATAGCTGAATATAGTCTCACCTGACAGTGGAAATATCACTGATTATACCAACATTCAAACCACCAAGATTTTATGCCGTTATAGCATAGAAAAATTGATTTGACCACATCATACCAGCAATAAATTTTATCGTGTCAGGACTCTCAAAAATCACAAATGGCGTCTCAAACAAGCAAACATAATTAAAACAAAAGGGCGTGCAATTCTGTTTGGTAAATATTATTGAGTTTTTATGTCAATAATTCAGAGCACTTTCTGGCATTGTCATTCCCGTGTTACTATCTGACTGGCAAGCCACAAGCTTTTCTAATAACAGACTTTACGTGGCATTAGTACTACACTGCTGTTACGCTAGTATGAACGTCTGTGTTTACACTCTGACCTGATTTCTACGGTGCGTGGTATGCATTGCTGCACCGTGATAGATGTCTCGCGCTACCGCGAGAAAATTCGAGAGATGGCAATGGTAAACAGAAACAGAACACAAAATCGCAATCGTGCATGATTTCATTGGATTTGGTGAATACGAAGGTTCTAAGACATTTTATCGTTACTCTAGACAATTGCATTTACTCAAGCAATAACGGTAGGTATCATGAAAGTGGGGAAAACACTGGAAAATTCTCGCAATAGACGGTTTAATGTCAGGATCATAATATCAAATCGTCCAGGTTTTTTGGATTTTTAACTAGTTGAAAAACAATCTTATCCGGTAAGAATTTGACGATACATTTAGTCCTGTTAGTACTTACTTTTAATGTAAAAAAAATGGCAATAATAATTTTACAAATATACGCCATAGAAAATTCGTGACGTAGTCAATTTAATTCCAGAAAAAACATTGTGCACGGTACATCCCCACCATCCACAGCACTGCAACGACACAGCGAAGCAAATGCAAAAGACAACATTGTGGCATCAAGGGGGCGCCACACGTCACGCACTCACCGCCGGCGACGCTGTACCACGCAGCGCCATTTGTGATGCCGCCCTGACGAGCAAAGTTTCCGTCGTTGGGATCCTGTGGGCTGCACGACTTGTGGTTGAGGTTAGACATCTCCGGATGCTTGGAGGAGTAGGCGAGAGCAAGTTCCCTGCATACAGATTACATTATATAAGATATATATATATATTATATATAATCTATAATATATATTATAAAATATATTATAGATAAGGGGGGCATTCCCATGCCAAAACCGTGTACATTATCAGCAGCGATGTACACTACCAGGTTACACCTTAGGGTAATATTATTATTATTATTATTTATTATTATTATAGATATATAATATAGGAATTTTATTTTATGATAAATATATTTATATAACCCGTCAGCACCAGCACTGACAACTAGCCTAGTTGCCAAGCTGAACGAAGTTGTTTGAGTTTTTTATCCACTAACCCCGCTCACCTCCCTCTCTCGCAACCCCCACCTTCCCTTGCCTTCTCCTTTCCCCTACCTGAAGGTCTCGTCATCGGGGCTGGCTGTGTAGTGTCCCAGGCTGCTGCCACTGCGACTCTCGTCGTACGGGTAGTTAGCGACGAGGTCGCCACCGTGCATGTTCGCCGACAGCGCGAAAGGAAACTGCTGCAGCCAGAGTAGCACGGCTCGCGTCTCTGGTTCCAGCTGCAGAGAAAAACGCGTGTACGTGAGTGAACGAGACGCCTATACTCGTCTGGCTCTTTTCCCCCCTCTCTCTCTCTTTTGTACCCACCCTCTCTCTCTCCCTCACTCACGCACGCACACGCACTTGCACACGGTCACACGCACGCACGCACGCACGCACGCACGCATGCACGCATGCACACACACACACACACACACACGCACACAAACACACACACACACACACGCACACACTACCTCTCTCTCCTCTCTCCCTCATTTCCCACTCAGCCCCCTTTTATTCCTCTCTCTCTCTGTCTCTCTCTCCCTCTTCCACCCTATCTCCCTCGCTTCTCTCTGCTGCTTGCTCCATTTCACTTACTAAGTTACTACCCTTTCACTTACATTTCCTCCTGATTTTAATTATGTGGGCCAGTCACAGGGCATTTCGAACTCCTCCCTTCCTCTCTCCCTTTCTATGGCCTTGCCTCCAGGGTAAAAAATACACGGGAGCGATGAGCGATTCGCTCTTCAAACCTCCAAAATCGCTCCCGTGAGGCTCAAAATAGCTCCCGTAAAATTTTTGACGACAGCTATTTTTCCCTACAGACTTGAAAAAGACCTCCCGTGAAAAAAAACGTAGTTTTTTTCCTGTCTCCCACCCTTACTCCCTCTCCTCCTCCCACCCTTCCTCCCTCTCCTCCTCCCACCCTTCCTCCCTCTCCTCCTCACTCACCGGCGTTGACAGTCGACGCAGCTGATTCAGCACATGATTGTTCTGCAGATGCAGCTTCTCGTTGCTATAGACGATGCGGTTCAAATCGGGAAAGTTCCTGTTTAGGTCCACATCGTGTGCATTAGCTCTTCCCTCTATCGACTCCATTCCCTGCACCTGTGAGTGTAAATCAAATTCAAATTCACGTGATAATATTATTTAAAGGTGATGTTTCTATTAGAACCATTCCACCCAATGCCTTCCCTCCTGATCCGTCCCCCATCCACCTGACACTCCTGCCCCTCCACCCACTCCAGTCTCTAAACCAGCGGTTCTTAACCTGGGGGTTGTTTGGGGTTTTTCTGGGCGTCATCAAGGGGTCATAAATGAAACAAATTCAATTTAAATTCTATATAATTATCAGGGTGCTACAAAATTTCTTTTCCTCACTTGCCCTGTTGGGCAAGTGACTCAAATTTGGTTGCCCACAAGCCCAAAGCACTTGCCCCCAAAAAAATTTTGATCGTCTGATGGCTGCAAAGGAATTTCAGCCATCCCATTGACTGAGTATTGGCAGACATGTCTTCATAAATCGGGTTTATTTCTTCAATTTCTGTTTCGGGGGTCACGGTACTGACCAAGAATGTCTGATGGGGTCGTGAGGCCAAAAAGGTTAAGAACCACTGCTCTAAACTCTGCCACACCTCCATCCTCCATCCTACCCTGCACCACCCCTCCCTTCTCACCGCATCCTCGTAAGGCTCCGCCTGCGCCCAGCCGTCCGGGTTCATAGATGGCAGCAGGTGTATGCGCGTCAAGTTAACGAGCTGCTGGATTTCCTCGTTGCCGTGGCGATACTCATCACACAAGTAATCGGCTAGCTTGAGCAGCATCTCGCGTCCGACGACCTCGTTACCGTGCATGTTAGCGACATATTTAAACTCCGGCTCGCCTACAACAAAGAAAGAGAGAGAGTGAGGGGTGGAAAGAGGAGAGGAATCATGTATGTCTGAGATTGTTAGGAAGAGAGGGAAAGAGAAAGCTATAAAGTGTTTATGGGTGTGTAAGAGAAAGCTAGACACAGGGGAAATGAGAGAGATTAGGAGAGAGATAGAGAGAGAGAGAGAGCGAGAGCGAGAGAGAGAGAGAGAGAGAGAGAGAGAGAGAGAGAGAGAGAGAGAGAGAGAGAGAGAGAGAGAGAGAGAGAGAGAGAGAGAGAGAGAGAGAGAGAGAGAGAGAGAGAGAGAGAGAGAGAGAGAGAGA